>NC_134470.1:13335791-13437631 GCF_964194025.1 Convolutriloba macropyga
GTGTGTACGCTTTTCTTCTTTCAGCCTACAGAAAGCCTAGTTTCCTGGTTTACGGCAATACAATCGTCTCAACTGTAGATGAGACGCAGCAGGGGAATCCTGAGGCCCCACCCTTTTTTGCACAGACAATTCAAACACTTGTGAATGATATGCAGTCAAAACTTTATAAATGAATGTCACTTAGATGATGGCAACTTAGCCGATGATTTCAAAATTGTGTTGAAAGATCCTTAGCGGATTTTGAACTCAGAAAAAGATCTTGGTTTGTGTCTAAATTTTGCAAAATATGAGCTCTGTTTTTGGCAAATCTTACCTTCTTCCAACATAACACAATTCTGCAACATTTTCAAAAAGTGTTTCCGGGTATAGAAGTTACAGCTAAAGACCAGCTTGTTATTTTAGTTGCCCGCTTGAAGATGCAGTTAAGCGCAATCTTTTGTCTACTAAAATCGAAGACCTTCATAAAATATCAAATACTGTTGAACATCTAGACGCACATTATGTTTTTTACCAATGCACAATTGTTTTAGCTTGCCGAGATTGTTGTATTTTGTGAGAACAAGTACCTGTTTTGCTGAAAAAGACCTACCGAAACAGTATGATGATGTTTTGAAAAAAGCATTAGGCAAAGTAACAAATGAATGTTTCACTGATACTCTGTTCATTCTGTCAGTTCTACCGCCCTCAAAGATTGTTTTCGGTGTTTCTTCTGTGCATCTAATTG
Organism: Convolutriloba macropyga; assembly: GCF_964194025.1. Classification (NCBI taxonomy): domain Eukaryota; kingdom Metazoa; phylum Xenacoelomorpha; order Acoela; family Convolutidae; genus Convolutriloba; species Convolutriloba macropyga. The sequence continues at coordinate 13,336,516 of NC_134470.1, forward strand.
CTTTTCCCGCTTTTGTAGCTTCAGCAGTAAGTGTCCGTAAAGCACTTGAACAGAAATTTGGAGAGGAGTTCGGAGACAAAGAATTGTGGACAAAAAAATGTTCAATTGGGGTCTGGAAGAGTGGTATGCAGCAACAGCAACCTGCGAAGCACCAGAAAACAAATATCATAGAAAATGGTCTAAGGTTATGTATCAAAATGTTCTTACCGATTTGTTGCCAAAATTAGGTGAGGACGGAGCGAAACGGTCAAACACCTATCCAGATAAGTGTGCGTCATAATGGCTAAATATAATATCTTGCAAAAAACCTTAATCTTATATTGTCAAATCATCCGTTGAGATTTTCTGTAGGAAATTGCTTGGGTACAAAATTTTGCGAGCCTCACTTATGTGTTTGTGATAAAAAAGTGGAGCCTCGGTTCTGCATGGTTTTTTCTGTGTAGCAAGTGCAAGAAGATTCTCACATCACGGTAATTTGAACCACCTGTTTATGCAAACTTTAGCCTCATTTCGTGTTCCTTCTGTCTTAGAATCAGCTTATCTCTACAGAACCGACAACAAAAGGCCTGATGCTATGATTCTTGTACCCTGGAAACAAAGCAAGCAAATTGTGAGGGAACTAACTGTGGTGGATGTTTTGGCCACCAGTCGTTTCTCTGATGGCCTGTTGGTAACCATGGAATTGCTACAAGCTACATGGGAAACAGAGGAGAGGACGAATGTCAAGTATAAAGGTCTGGCTGAAAAAGTTTATTTCTTTCAGCCTTTAGCGTTTGAAGTCCAAAGGTGTGCGAACCGTCCACAGTTTTGGAAATACTTATGTAAGCCCCTCTGTATTATGAATAATGAGCCTGGAGTTGACAGTTTTTTGAAACAGAGAATCTCCCTTGCTATCCCAATTGCTAATGCGGCTTGTGTATTGGGTACTGTTAACAAAAAAACCACTTTTGACGAGATTCTTTTTGTAAAGTTTTTCTGAAAAATATTTTCAACTGATGTTTGTAGTGCAGCTTGTTTTTTGCATTTCTCCAGTCACTCAGTCTATAATCGTTATTGTTGAACTCCTTCGCTGTTGTTGAATTCATTCTTTTGAATTGTTGAGAATGCCCGGTATTTTGTGATGACAAGTCCTTTTGACTGACTATACTGCCTGTCGCTCCTGGTGATACTTATTAGACAGTATGATTTTAGAAAACAGTAAGCTAGGTCCTGCATTATCGCTCGGGGTTCACATCCATTATTGACTGGCTCCGACCACCTGAATGTGATAATTGCACAGCTTCGAGTTGCAGACAAAGTACCGGAAAAGATGCAATTTTTGAGGAAAAATTCTGATCAGTAATTTCCAACCAAATTTTTCTTGAATGAACCCCAATAAAAACTAAGTGCTGTTATGATTAAAAACAAAGAACTTCGCTTGATTATATGAATATAGAAATCAAATCCATAAGTATAATCATGAATAGAAGAAATTTTCCAATTTCCAATATTGATCTTTACAAAAAGTATGGAAAAAACTAAGTAAAGAGTTACTCTCCCCAACACTGTTTGAAAACCGAGAAGAATAGAGAAGATGCCAAGGTGTTAAGTTGAGAAAATTATTACAAAAGAGAATATAATCGGTTGATAAAAATTTTTTTCTCAAAAGCTACATACACAGTTTTTCCTCCCATTGCTAACAACATTCCATAAATCAAAATTTTTGTGCAGTCCATTCTCATAGAACTTGCCAATTATTCTCCTGTGTTTTGGCGTGCAGTCTTTTAATCGCTGTATATCTTGAATAATCGACTTATTTAAGAGAGTTGTGGTTGAGTTGTACTTGCTCACTCCCCACCAACTTTTCCAAAAACCAGCTTCTGTTTTCCGAAAATGCTGTTTTATTTTGATTTAAATTTTTTCATCGACGTACTTTTCTAGTACGTAGGTTGAGGTTGGAAAACAACTGAATTGAAAATTTTTGAGCTGAGTTGAAGCTGACTTTTTGCAGAGTTAGTTTTTGGTTTTTTGAAGCAACTGACTTATAAGCTTTTTTTATTAGATGCTTCAATTGATGACGGGGGATAACTTGCTTGAAAACCTTAAAACTAGATAATAGAAGGTGTTAATTTATTCAATTTCTGTAACCAATAAATAGAATACTTCATCGACAGCTAAAGGGCAACCTCTTCTGAATATTAAGCAATTTGTTTTGTTTCCATTGCTTTCAAAAATTCCTGTTACAGTACGTGTTCGATTATTCAAACTTTGTTGTTCCCAAATACTAAGTCACCAGCGTAAAATATAAGATATAGCCCCTTACATTCAACTCAAAATATAGGTCAGCTATAAATTAACAAAATAAAAGTGGTGAGAATTTGTCTCCTTTGGCTACTCCTGTTTTCTGTTAAATATTATTTGAAAGGAATTCTCCATCATGTATATGCTGGAAATTGCATCTTGGCACCGTAGCCTGTTCCTTTGAAGCCCCAGATTTTTCAACTTTGTAATTAGCAGTTTCCTATTTACGAAGTCTAGTGCTTTTTCGTAGTCAATGAAGCAGGTATAGAATTTGCCATTGCAGCTAATGTTATGCTTGACTGCTCTTTTGAAGTGTAAAAATTTGTTGATTGTTGAAAGTTTCTGTCTGAAACCATATTGGCTTGATGGCAAAATTAGATTTAGCTCCATCCATGTTCGCAATTGGTGGTAAACAATACCCGTGAACAATTTGTACATGCAACATAACAAGCAAATGCATCTGTAGAAATTTGGATCTGTTTTGCTGCCTTTGCCTTTATAAAGTGGTTTAATATATAATAACCTCTAAATTCAGAGTTCACTATGATCCGCAAAGCAGAGGTTAGGTAAATAGAATATGTATCTTTGACATTGCTAAAAACCTAAATTAATACATATGATCGTTATTCCTTCTTCTCCCGCTGCTTTACCGGTTTCTAACTTTAAAGCTTTCTCAATTATTTCTTCCAGTGTTATTTCTCTCAGCTTTTAATAGACCTTGGAAATTTGATTCCTTATTTGAAATTGTAATTCCGGATAGTTTAATCAAACTTTTTTGATTTCATTGTCTTCCAAACCGTTCTTCTTTCCGACTCCGTTTTTCTGATTAGGAAACTTTCTCGATCTGTTTCAAGCTTCTCTTGATGGCAGAAAGGTAGCCAATTCATGAATAGCCTATGAGAACTCGCCTTATGAGGTGTCTCTTGTGATGCAATCATGTAAATTTTATCATTTTTCTTTCTTTCGTTCAATTGTTAAACATCGAAATTACGCACTTGCTTTTTCTGTTTTCAGCTACAGCTTGTCTGCCTTTTAGGTTAAAGCTGCAAAAACCTGTTTGTGTTTTGCTAAGAAATAATTGGTGATTTGTATCTCGTTAAGGTGTTCTAGGAATTCCTTGCTTACAAAACTAAATCGATAACGCTTTTACCTTGCTGAAATTTGTACAATATTTCTTTATTGTCGTTATTACAATGATTAATCCAGTTAATGAAAAAAAATTACAGTTGCCTTTTTCCCTTGAGTTGAGTCTGCAATTGACAATGCTGCCCAATATCATACGTGCATTGCATTGGCAGCATTGAAACGTTGCGGTAAGTGCTTGTTATATTGTCTCCAAATCGAGTTTCGGTGGAAAATATGCTTCAATTATATTTAGTCTAAATTCCTCGATCTGCTGTGCTAATATTAGATAGTTCTGATGATTAATGGTGCACGTAATTCTCAGTTTTGTGTTCTATGCAACCACGTAATTAAATATAAAACTTATTTGAATAGTTCATTTTCTTTTAGGCCCTTTGCTTTCTTTAGAAGTCCCCATTTTTCTGGCTAGCATTTTCTTCAAAGGAGCTGTTTGACTTCTTTATTTTGATTGTCAATTCTCTGACACTCAAATTTTTGTGTTCCTAATCAAGGGTTCTGCATTTTCGGAAACCCGACAATTGTCAAATTTTTCAGTGTTCTCGCTGTCTGGCTTTGTCCTGAGGAGAACCAGGTTCTTTCAGCGCTTTTTCTGGTCAACATGTTCCTGGTTCGAGGCTGCTGATAACTTCAGTGAAGTTCAGCTTTGATAGTACTAAATTGAAGCTGGACTGGTTTTTTAACTTTATCTTATCTAGTGACTGAGTTCTTTTTTTCCATGGCTTTTTCATAGCATTTTTACTTGCTTCATCACCTTCATTTTTATGGCTGCATTGAAACCGCACGTGAAATCTGAAAAATTTTATTTGAGTTTTCAATTCAAGAGTGTTTACGCGAATATCAGTCCACGTTTCGCAGTCGTTTTAGAATTTGAGACGTTTAGTCATTCTACAATTACATGATAACAATTATTTGCAGGCATTTGTGCCTTCGGAACTGATAATTTTGAAAAATATATGAAGCCATTGTCCAAGTCTCAGCCAATGAGATCTGAATCGTAATCTATTAAAACAGTATGGTCCAGGGATTTCCCGACACGACGTCTTCATAAGTCAGTTCGCGTTTTTCATTTTGCGTTTATTCAATTGTTCATCCAGTTGAAAGCGTCAGACAAAAATCGGTGAAGGGAAAAATGTTGTTAATATTAGTTGACAGCTCTTCTCCGTTTCGCTTATGAGCTTTCTATATTGGCAACTGGAAGAGAAACTCCGGATGTAAAAGAAGACCTGAACTCAATCCAAAAATGGGCGGGAATGAATAACATGGATCTGGCCTTGGATAAATGCAAAAAGTTACCTTCAGGGGTAAAGATAATTCCTTCAAACGAATGGATGTCCAACTTCAAAACTCAGCGACAGTGAAAGATCTAGGGATTCAGGTGTCGTTTAATTTTTCTGGGAAGGTAAACGTGCTGTTTGTCAGTTGCTCATGCAATACTTTAATAACCTGATCACCAGTAATACAAGCAAACTTAACAAGCAAGAGAAAGACAGCAAAACAAATTTTTTTCCGAAACTTATTATGCAGGACTTACGAAAACTTTCGTCAAGAAGCTTGCTATTTTTCCACAAAAATCAACAAGTATTCTAGATACAGTTAAGCAGAAATTACGAGTAAGTGAACTCTATTGGCAGTACCTCCTCGGCAAAAATGATGAACAAAACACAAGCATCTGGAGAATTTTTGGCCTTATTAAATTTATGGACAAAATTTTATGTCCAAATTTATGGTCCAATTTTTATGTCAAACTATGGACCAGCTGATATCCTACAGTGTAGGGGAGGAGGGGTTTTATTTTAGGTTTCTTTGAAATAAGTTACATTGAAGGCTGCTAATATTATTGCTTGACAAAATTGTTTTTGAGTTAAATGCAGAACAGAAACTTTTGTGCTTGGCTAAAGGTGCGCAGTTTGCCACTGCTCATGCAATGCTTTAATAACATGATCATTTTTATTAACAGTACCAGGCAAGGGAAAAACAGCGAAAAGCCGCTGATAACTTCAGTGAAAATCAGCTTTGATAGTACTAAATTGAAGCTGGACTGGTTTGTTAACTTTATCTTATCTAGTGACTGAGTCACTTCGTTTTTTCCATGACCTTTTCATGGCATTTTATTTGCTTCACCACTTTCTTCATTTTTATGGCTAACCTGAAACGGCACGTGAAATCTGAAAATGTTGTTTGAGTTTTCGTTTCAAGAGTGTTTACGCGAATATCAGTCCACGTTTTGCAGTCATTTTAGAATTTGAGACGTTTAGACATTCTGCAATTACTTGATAACAATTATCCGCAGGCATTTGTGTCTTCGGAACTGATATTTTTGATTAATTTATGAAGCTATTGTCCAATTCTCAGCCAATCAGATCTGAATCGTAATTTGTTAAAACAGTATGGTCCAGGGATTTCCTGAGACGACGTCTTCATAAGTCAATTAGCGTTTTTCATGTTGCGTTTATTCAATTGTTCATCCAGTTGAAAGCGTCAGACAAAAACTGGTGAAGGGAAAATTGATGTTAATTTTAGTTGACAGAAGCCCTCATGTTTCCAGATCTTCTCCATTTCGCTTATGAGCTTCATATATTGGCAACTGGAAGAGAAACTTGGGATGTAAAAGAAGACCCGAACTCAATCCAAAAATGGGTGGGAATGAATAAAATGGATCTGGCCATGGATGGCCAGATCTGGCCATGGATCTGGCCATGGATAAAAGTTTACCTTCAAGGGTAAAGATAATTTCTTCAAACGAATGAATGTCCAACTTCAAAACTCAGCGACAGTGAAAGATCTAGGGATTCATGTGTCGTTTAATTTTTCTGGGAAGGTAAACGTGCTGTTTGTCGGTTGCTCATGCAAAACTTTACTAACCTGATCATCTTTTATAACAGCAAATTTAACAGGCAGGAGAAAGACAGCAAAATCAATTTTTTTTTCAGAAAACTATCAAGCTGGACCTACGAAAACTCTCGTCAAGAAGCTTGCTATTTTTCCAAGAACAAAAAGAACAAAAAGAACAAAAAATTAACAAATATTCTAGATACAGTTAAGCAGAAATTACGAGTAAGTGACCTCTATTGGCAATACCTCCTAGGCAAAAAAGAGAAACAAAACACAAGCATCTGGAGAATTTTTGGCCTCATTAAATTTAAGGACAAATTTTTATGTCCAAATCTATGGTCAAATTTTTAGGTCAAACTATGGACCAGCTGGTATCCTACAGTGTAGGGGAGGAGTGGTTTTATTTTAGGTTTCTTTGAAATAAGTTACATTGAAGGCTGCTAATATTATTGCTTGACAAAATTGTTTTTGAGTTAAATGCAAAACAGAAACTTTTGTGTTTGGCTAAAGGTGCGCAGTTTGCCACTGCTCATGCAATGCTTTAATAACATGGTCATTTTTATCAACAGTACCAGTCAAGGGGAAAACAGCGGAATCAAGATTTTTCAAGATTAGTCAAGACTGACGAAAGCTTCTGTCGGTCTGTAAGAATGTCTGGTGACATAAACCTTCCAAGCTCAAAGTGGTCTAACATGTACTCTAGTGGCGAATACGCGAAGAAATGATTTCACCTAATCCGAAACAATAAGTTCCAACAAGTGGTCTGAAGATCAAATAAGGAACGTTAAGCAATTCGACATTTTCCTAATAATTGAAATTCAATTTTGGATCAGGTCATCAATTTATTCAGGAGTGACGCAAAACTGCAAATTGAAAGGAAAGAAGTGCTCCGACCACCTAGAGTTCACCAGTACAACTTTCTATCATAATCAACAGAAACCAAATGTAAAACATACTAATAATGCTTACAACCGCATAGAATGGAATAAACAACCCATTTCATCCTTTCTGCTTTAGCAGCGTTGATGAGCTACTAGAACAATGGTACCAATCGTTTGACCAACTGTTTCTTGAAAATGTACTCGAAATAACTGCTCACAGAGCAAGTCTTCCACCATGGGTGACACCAGCCAGTTCTAAGGTAATGACGAAACTACAGAACACCCGGAATCTGTGAAATGTACCTACAGAAGAAAAAGCTACAAATGACGCTGAAAAAGCTGAACACTTTAATCGAATTTTTCAAAGTGATTTTAATCCCAAGGCTGACGGGTGCAAGATTAGTGGTTTGGACGGTGTAGCCTGTCATCGGTTTCACGATACAAATCCCTGTATCGGTTACATTGGCAGCGAACAGGAAGATAGTTTTTACAAGCCTGTAGCCGATCATCGACTTTAAGCGAGTGGAAATGAAAACAAAGACATTGCTCAAGATTGTGGCCGGTTACCGGTTTCGCAGTAATGGACTAAGTGAGATAGATAGCACAGTCGAACAAATTGAAGAAATGGTGACGAAATTAGATGTAAGAAAAACTAAAGGACCAGATGGCATCGGAAACATTCCTAAAACAAGTGGCAACGACGCTAAGCAAATCTCTACTACTCATCTTAAAGACGTGTTTGAACAAGGGAAAGTCATCCAACTGGAAGACTAGTGTCATTGCTTCAGTGCACAAGGAAAATGATAGAACTGCCATCATGTTCTACCGCCTGATAAATTGCTTGTGCTATCCCTCCAAGGTTCTAGAGAAAATTTTTTTGGTTGCCTCTACAATGCAATCCGCAGATTTCTCCATGACACCCAATTCGGTTTCGGACAACTCCGATCTTGCATAGTTGAAATGGTTTTCTTCCTCGACGAAATTTACAGAGACAATGACCCCAAATTGCTCGAGCAACTAACTCTATTTTGCTTAGGCTTTGAGAAAGCATTCGACAGAGTTCCATACGACAGTTTAAAAATGAACTTGAACTGCTGGGACTCAGGGGAAAACGCTAATGGTCAGTGTGAATTATCTCGATAACAGAAGACAAAAAGTCGGAGTCGGCGATTGTTTATCAACTGAACGGGATGTGACCGGTGGAGTACCGCAAATGTCGTTGCTCAGGCCCCTGCACTTTTTAGTCTACTTCAACGACTTGCCGGAAATAACTGAACAAAGTTCCTGTTTTGGACACGCAGACGATAACAAGGTGATTGCCGACAACTCTGCTGAACTTGACAATGAGCTAGCAAACCTCATCCAATAGTGTCAAGTAAACGCGATGAATCTTCACGAGAGCAATTGTAACAAACTGAATTTCAAAAAAATTCCTGTGTCCAAATTGATCATAAAAATGTGAATGTGAAACATAAAAATGCACAAAATCAAAAAGACTTGGGGATCTTTGTATCAGAAACGCTAAATTTGAATGAATGTTCAAACAGGCGTCACTCCAAAGCACTAAGAGCACTGTGGTCACTTAAAAAATCCGTCTGTCATCGTCCACTCACATGAAATCCAGGCTCAACGCTTACATTGGCTTCAATGTTCTCATAATCACGTTTGTTTGTCAGGCATGGTATCCAAGTAAAACAGACCTGAGGCTAACTGGCTAACTGAGAAACTGCAAAATGACGCCACGAAATGGATATGCTGGTCTGAACCTGACTACAAAAAGCAACTCACAGAAACAGAACTGTTACTATTGTCACTCTACGCTGAACTCCAAAATCTTTTACTGTACTACTCGATTATTGTTGGAAAGTACGACATCAAAATAAGCAATTTAATCAATATCAAGGCAAACAAGAGAAAAAAACAAAGCACGATCAACGAGATTGTAAGACAGAAAAACAGACTACATAAAACCGATGAAATATTTGGCATAGAGTAGCAATTCTTTTAAACATCTTATTGAAATCAGTCAACCTGTTGTGGTTGTTGTTGTTGTTGTTGTTGTTGTTGTTGTTGTTGTTGTTGTCGTTGTTGTTGTTGTCGTTGTTGATTGAGATTTACAGCTTGCGCTGAAGAGAGTTGATCCCAGAGTGTTCACTAAACATAGTGATTCCAGTAAGGGAGAACCAATCGGGAGAAAAGCTATAATCACGAGAACCAACTGGAAATTTTTTAACAAGCACTACATTGAACATAACTTATGCAACTCGAGAACATTCTGCTTTTGTAGAAACTGCAACGCGCATAACTAACTCATTGTCCACTGAAGATACAAAAGAGGTACCAACAACATCCCCGGCATAAAGCCGCAAACCTGACCTACTTCTACTAAAAAAAATAACGTATAATTTTCATTATTTCAATAATTAGTCCTGATTATTGTAAAGACATCTAAACTTGAAATTTTGGGGTATATTATAAATTTACATGTTTGAAAAAAAAAAGAAAATAGCTAGTTTTCAACAAAATCAACAATTACTCTCAAATCCAGTTCTGACAAAGTCACCAGTAAGTAGTAGTAGTAGTAGTAGATAAGAATTTTAAGCAATGAGCTCAAGGGTTTCCACCCAATTACAGAATCCAATTTAATTTTGTTTTAGTTTATCGAATGCAATGCAGTGTCCACTTCTGTTCATGATTTTCTATGTGCAATTGTTGTCTACATTGAAGAATTTTTCAAAGAAACGATGGTAGATTATTTTCAGTGTAGTTTTGTTTAGGATCGTTCCGTAGCCTTGTACACTCGCAAGACGTTGTTGAACAAAATTTTGGTTCGTCGAAAAAAGTTGTCGTCAGTTTTGCGGAGTCGACTTTTTGGGACTTTGAATTCCCCTCTCTGTGCTTTTCCCGTTGTTTCAGCAGATTAATTAGATTCATGTTGAATTCTTACGTCATATTGGTGTCTGAGGAGCGCCAGTAAGAAAAGGAAGCCATGCATTTCGATGTAAAGGCAAAGAGGGAGTAAATTAAGCTCCAGGAGTTGGTCTTTTTATGCAGCATTTGATGCCAAGATGCATTTGGTTGCCACTTTTTGGATATGTTCTTTTTCCTGAAGGTTTTGCCTGTTTCGGCACCACAATTGAGAGGCAAAGGTAAGAATTGGAACAATGTAACCAGTGTATGCGTCGAGTTTTGTTTTTACAGAGCAATTTACAGCAAGGTCTCTTAGTTTGGAAGAGGGCACTCATGGCTTTTGCTGATCTCTGATGACAATTGGAATTCCAGGTTAGGTTGCAACTTAGTATCAAATAAAGGTCTCTGGTCTTTGCAAGGTTCAATACTATTATCGAGAAGACGGGCACTTAATTTGCTTTTGATTTTGAGCGAGTGTGTTTGTTGATGTTAGGGTTCATTTGATTTTCATGAAGCCATTTTCCCATTTCTACTGGTACGAAGTTCTGTTCATTTTGACTGGAAACGAATGCTTCAAAGTCGTCAGCATATCCAAAGCTCTGTTTGTCCTGCAGTGACACGGGCAAATTGCTAATGAAAAGCAGAAACAGTAGCGGGCTTATTATGGAGCCCTGAGGGACATCACTAAGCGACCTCTATTTGCAAAACTTCCTCTGCAAAATTGACGGAAACAACACAACTAGCTGAAGATTTTTTTTCCGGTGCCAGAACTGTAACCCAATACCAAAACAAGCTCAATTATGAACTAAAACATTAGCCTGAAACTAGAGAACACCCGGAATCTTGCTGTTAAAACCTAAAAACATCAAATGATTGTTAAGGTGCTTGAGCTCGAACAAAAATTGGAAATTTAAAGTGACCAAACTCTTTTTGAGGATGAAACATTCAAATCTCGCCAATTTAGTAAAATACAAAAATACATTCGAAAGCTGAGAAAAGCGCCAGCCGTTCCCTGTGAAATGTACCTACAGAAGAAAAAGCTACAAATGACGCTGATAAAGCTGAACACTTTAATGGAATTTTTCAAAGTGATTTTAATCCCAAGGCTGACGGGTGCAAGATTAGTGGTTCGGACGGTGTAGCCGGTCATCGGTTTCACGATACAAATCCCTGTATCGGTTACATTGGCAGCAAAAAGGAAGATAGTTTTTACAAGCCTGTAGCCGATCATCGACTTTAGGCGAGTGGAAATGAAAACAAAGACATTGCTCAAGATTGTGGCCGGTTACCGGTTTCGCAGTAATGGACTAAGTGAAATAGATAGCACAGTCAAACAAATTGAAGAAATGGTGACGAAATTAGATGTAAGAAAAACTAAAGGACCAGATGGCATCGGAAACATTTCTAAAAAAAATTGGCACCGACGCTAAGCAAATCCCTACTTCTCATCTTAAAGACGTGTTTGAACAAGGGAAAGTTACCCAACTGGAAGACTAGTGTCATTCCTCCAGTGCACAAGGAAAATGATAAAACTGCCATCATGTTCTACCGCCTGATAAATTGCTTGTGCTATCCCTCCAAGGTTCTAGAGAAAATTTTTTTTGGTTGCCTCTACAATGCAATCCGCACATTTCTCCATGACTTCCAATTCGGTTTCGGACAACTCCGATCTTGCATAGTTGAAATGCTCTTCTCCCTCGACGAAATTTACAGAGACAATGACCCCAAATTGCTCGAGCAACTAACTCTATTTTGCTTAGGCTTTGAGAAAGCATTCGACAGAGTTCCATACGACAGTTTAAAAATGAACTTGAACTGCTGGGACTCAGGGGAAAACGCTAATGGTCAGTGTGAATTATCTCGATAACAGAAGACAAAAAGTCGGAGTCGGCGATTGTTTATCAACTGAACGGGATGTGACCGGTGGAGTACCGCAAATGTCGTTGCTCAGGCCCCTGCACTTTTTAGTCTACTTCAACGACTTGCCGGAAGTAATTGAACAAAGTTCCTGTTTTGGACACGCAGACGATAACAAGGTGATTGCCGACAACTCTGCTGAACTTGAAAATGAGCTAGCAAACCTCATCCAATAGTGTCAAGTAAACGCGATGAATCTTCACGAGAGCAATTGTAACACACTGAATTTCAAAAAAATTCCTGTGTCCAAATTGATCATAAAAATGTGAATGTGAAACATAAAAATGCACAAAATCAAAAAGATTTGGGAATCTTTGTATCAGAAACGCTAAATTTGAATGAATGTTCAAACAGGCGTCACTCCAAAGCACTAAGAGCACTGTGGTCACTTAAAAAATCCGTCTGTCATCGTCCACTCACATGAAATCCAGGCTCAACGCTTACATTGGCTTCATTGTTCTCATAATCACATTTGTTTGTCAGGCATGGTATCCAAGTAAAACAGACCTGAGGCTAACTGGCTAACTGAGAAACTGCAAAATGACGCCACGAAAAGGATATGCTGGTCTGAACCTGACTACAAAAAGCAACTCACAGAAACAGAACTGTTACTATTGTCACTCTACGCTGAACTCCAAAATCTTTTAATGTACTACTCGATTATTGTTGGAAAGTACGACATCAAAATAAGCAATTTAATCAATATCAAGGCAAACAAGAGAAAAAAACAAAGCACGATCAACGAGATTGTAAGACAGAAAAACAGACTACATAAAACCGATGAAATATTTGGCATAGAGTAGCAATTCTTTTAAACATCTTAACGAAATCAGTCTACCTGTTGTTGTTGTTGTCGTTGTTGACTGAGATTTACAGCTTGCGCTGAAGAGAGTTGATCCCAGAGTGTTCACTGAACATAGTGATTCCAGTACGGGAGAACCAGTCGGGAGAAAAGCCAGAATCACGAGAACCAACCTGACTTACTACTACTAAAAAAAAATAACGTATATTTTTCATTATTTCAATAATTAGTCCTGATTTTTGTAAAGACATCTAAATTTGAAATTTCGGGGTATATTATAAATTTACATGTTTGAAAAAAAAAGAAAATAGCTAGTTTTCAACAAAATCAACAATTACTCTCAAATCCAGTTCTGTCAAAGTCACGAGTAAGTAGTAGTAGTAGTAGATAAGGGTTTTGAGCAATGAGCTCAAGGGTTTCCACCCATTTACAGAATCCAATTTAATTTAGTTTTAGTTTATCGAATGCATTGCAGTGTCCACATCTGTTCATGATTTTCTATGTGCAATTGTTGTCTATATTGAAGAATTTTTCAAAGAAACGATGGTAGATTTTTTTCAGTGTAGTTTTGCTTAGGATCGTTCCGTAGCCTTTTACACTCGCCAGACGTTGTTGAACAAAATTGTGGTTCGTCGAAAAAAGTTGTCGTCAGTTTTGCGGAGCCGACTTTTTGGAACTTTGAATTCCCCTCTCTGTGCTCGTCGCATTGTTTCAGCAGATTAATCAGATTCAGGTTCAATTCTTACGTCATACTGGTGTCTGAGGAGCGCCAGTAAAAAAAAAGAAACCGTGCATTTCGATGTAAAGGCAGAGAGGGAGTAAATTAAGCTCTAGGAGTTGGTCTTTTTATGCAGCATTTGTTGCCAAGATCCATTTGGTCGCCACTTTTTGGATATGTTTTTTTTTCCTGAAGGTTTTGCCTGTTTCGGCACCACGATTGAGAGTCATAGGTAACAATTGGAACGATGTAACCATTGTATGCGTTGAGTTTTGTTTTAACAGAGCAATTTACAGCAAGGTCTGTTAATTTGGAAGAGGGCACTCATGGCTTTTGCTGATCTCTGATGACAATTGGAATACCAGGTTAGGTTAAAATTTAGTATCAAATAAAGGTCTCTGCACTTTGCAAGGTTCAATACTATTATCGAGAAGACGGGCCTTTAATTTGCTTTTGATTTTGAAACGATGGTAGATTTTTTTCAGTGTAGTTTTGTTTAGGATCGTTCCGTAGCCTTTAACACTCGCCAGACCTTGTTGAACAAAATTGTGGTTCGTCGAAAAAGGTTGTCGTCAGTTTTGCGGAGCCGACTTTTTGGAACTTTGAATTCCCCTCTCTGTGCTTGTTGCGTTGTTTCAGCAGATTAATCAGATTCAGGTTGAATTCTTACTTCATACTGGTGTCTGAGGAGCGCCAGTAAAAAAAAAGGAAGCCGTGCATTTCGATGTAAAGGCAGAGAGGGAGTAAATTAAGCTCTAGGAGTTGGTCTTTTTATGCAGCATTTGATGCCAAGATCCATTTGGTCGCCATTTTTTGGATATGTTCTTTTTTCCTGAAGGTTTTGCCTGTTTCGGCACCACGATTGAGAGAGATAGGTAACAATTGGAACAATGTAACCATTGTATGCGTCGAGTTTTGTTTTATCAGAGCAATTTACAGCAAGATCTGTTAATTTGGAAGAGGGCACTCATGGCTTTTGCTGATTTCTGATAACAATTGGAATACCAGGTTAGGTAAAATTTAGTATCAAATTAAGGTCTCCACACTTTGCAAGGTTCAATACTATTATCGAGAAGACGGGCACTTAATTTGCTTTTGATTTTGAGCGGGTGTGTTTTCTTGATGTTAGGGTTCATTTGACTTTCATGAAGCCATTTTCCTTTTTCTGCTGTTACGAACTTCTGTTCACTTTGACTGGAAACCAATGCTTCAAATTCGTCAGCATATGCAAAGCTTGGTATGTCCTGCAGTGACACGGGCAAATTGTTAATGAAAAGCAGAAACAGTAGCGGGTTTATTATGGAGCCCTGAGGGACATCACTGAGCGACCTCAATTTGCAAAACTTCCTCTGCAAAATTGACGGAAACAACACAAGTAGCTGGAGATTTTTTTGCCTGTGCCAGAACTGTAACCCAATACCGAAACTAACTCAATAATGAATTAAAACAATAGCCTGAAACTAGAGAACACCCGGAATCTTGCTGTTAAAACCTGAAAACATCAAATGATTGTTAAGATGCTTGAGTTCGAACAAAAATTGGAAACTTAAAGTGACCAAACTCTTTTTGAGGATGAAACATTCAAATCTCGCCAATTTAGTAAAATACAAAAATAAATTCGAAAGCTGAGAAAAGCGCCAGCCGTTCCCTGTGAAATGTACCTACAGAAGAAAAAGCTACAAATGACGCTGATAAAGCTGAACACTTTAATCGAATTTTTCAAAGTGATTTTAATCCCAAGGCTGACGGGTGCAAGATTAGTGGTTCGGACGGTGTAGCCGGTCATCGGTTTCACGATACAAATCCCTGTATCGGTTACATTGGCAGCGAACAGGAAGATAGTTTTTACAAGCCTGTAGCCGATCATTGACTTTAAGCGAGTGGAAATGAAAACAAAGGCATTGCTCAAGATTGTGGCTGGTTACCGGTTTCGCAGTAATGGACTAAGTGAAATAGATAGCACAGTCGAACAAATTGAAGAAATGGTGACAAAATTAGATGTAAGAAAAACTAAAGGACCAGATGGCATCGGAAACATTCCTAAAAAAAGTGGCAACGACGCTAAGCAAATCTCTACTTCTCATCTTAAAGACGTGTTTGAACAAGGGAAAGTTACCCAACTGGAAGACTAGTGTCATTTCTCCAGTGCACAAAGAAAATGATAAAACTGCCATCATGTTCTACCGCCTGATAAATTGCTTGTGCTATCCCTCCAAGGTTCTAGAGAAAATTTTTTTTGGTTGCCTCTACAATGCAATTCGCAGGTTTCTCCATTGCAATCCGCAGTGTCATTGCTCCAGTGCACAAGGAAAATGATAAAACTGCCATCATGTTCTACCGCCTGATAAATTGCTTGTGCTATCCCTCCAAGGTTTTAGAGAAAATGTTTTTTGGTTGCCTCTATAATGCAATCCGCAGATTTCTCCATGACTCCCAATTCGGTTTCGGACAACTCCGATCTTGCATAGTTGAAATGCTCTTCTTCCTCGACAAAATTTACAGAGACAATGACCCCTAATTGCTCGAGCAACTAACTGTAAGACTAACTGTTTTGCTTAGACTTTGAGAAAGCATTCGACAGAGTTCCACACGACGGTTTAAAAATGAAACTTGAACTGCTGGGACTCAGGGGAAAACGCTAATGGTCAGCGTGAATTATCTCGATAACAGAAGACATAATGTCTGAGTCGGCGATTGTTTATCAACTGAATGGGATGTGACCGATGGAGTACCGCAAGGGTCGTTGCTCAGGCCCCCTGCACTTTTTAGTCTACTTCAACGACTTGCCGGAAGTAATTGAACAAAGTTCCTGTTTTGGACACGCAGACGATTACAAGGTGATTGCCAACAACTCTGTTGAACTTGAAAATGAGCTAACGAACCTTTTCCAATAGTGTCAAGTAAATGCGATGAATCTTCACGAGAGCAATTGTAACAAACTGAATTTCAAAAAAAATTTCTGTGTCCAAATTGATCAAAAAATGTGAATGTGAAACATAAAAATGCACAAAATCAAAAAGATTGGGGAATCTTTGTATCAGACACGCTAAATTTGAATGATCATGCAAACAGGCCTCACTCCAAAGCACTACGAGCACTTTGGTCACTTAAGAGAAATCTGTCATCGTCCACTCCCATGAAATCCAGGCTCAACCAAAATAAAGAAGGCTAATGTGGTCGAGGGATTTTATCTTTTTGTACCTTTAAATAAAGGGCCATGTAGACCATCCAGCAGCGATGGATATAGGTAGGAAAATATGGGATGATGAGTAGCACTTAGCCGGATGCTGCACTCTAAGCTGTTCTCCTCCAGACAGTGTAAAGAAGGCCCAGTCACAAAAATAAAAAAGAAATGGAAAGGAATGCACATTTACATATATAGCACACATAGGGAACTGGTATGGAAGGATTAAATTTAAAAAAGGAGTATCAAGAATAAGCAAAGGAAATAAGTTAAACAGCCAAACACTCAGTGCAGCCTTTCCTCCTCCACTACGACGCTAATCGAATTCTCACTGAGAACACGAGGCTTGAGGGCGCGACATCTCTTCAAGCAGAGAACACAGCTCCTCAGAAGTGCGAAGCTGATTTTCGTTCGGATGTAGCTTATGGTGTTGGCGTACGGCTTTCCGCAATTTTTGCTGATCTTTATTGCAAGTTGTTTCACAACGCGCGATGCTGATGGCCCAGCACCGCTGGAGCAAGAAGAAGCCAGTGCGTTGAAACTGCTGTGTTCGGTTTCGCCGGTTCGCTCTTCCTACTTATTTTGCTTGATACTCTCGTGATATTTGTATGCATCTTTTATGGTTTTAGGGCAGCTCTTCGGATGGGCGTTGAAAATCTTCACATCAAAGAAAGTGCGAGTAAAGCGGGAGCCCCAGAGACCGTTTGCCTTGATATCCAGTCGAGCGTCATCATCAGTAGAAGTGAAATTACTCGAGAAAGAGACTCCATCGAGTGACTGAAGTTTTGGTTCTATCTGGACATCGTGGCAAACGCCATTCATCAGGTTCGGCGTGTTCTTTGCTTCCCAGGTGTAGCGAAGGGCTATTCCATCACGAAACTCAGTCTTCGTGAGGTCGAAACCATGTTTTGATAAAGGAAGCGCGTTAAGCCAGCTAGATGCTCCTTTCTCCGAGGCCAGCTGGATGGTATATTTCGTTTCTGGTATATTGATTTCGATTCTGGATTTTCTCGAGAAGAGTTCACGTTGCATGTCTGCTTTCTGTCTGAGACTGATCTTGGTTTGTTCTAATTCACATTGTTAGATTTCGAATGAATCATTATTGAAAAACGCCAATGGACTTGGTAGTTCAATTAATTGCTCAAAATTTTTATGAAGATCTTGTGGGAGGGCGATGTTAAACCCACCCATTCTGAGAGGTGGAGATAAAAATTCTCTTTCTTCTTGGATTACTTTTTTTGCCGACAATGTTCGGTATGACTTGGCCAAGCCGCTCATCCACCTTGTCAAAAACGCCGTCAACTGAAGGTGTTGTACGCAAGAGGAAACTCAAATTCTGTTGAAACCCCTTCGTCAAACATGCATAGGCATTCTGGGGAGAGGTGAGAGCAAATAGGCCAAGTCTGTCAAAACTTTTTGTGTATTTAATTTTTACATCGTTCAGGAAGTTTTTGGCCACAGAGCTTCCGATAACTGATCTCAAGACTCGAGCGCCCTGCGTGATTTCCATATTTGTTTCTGAAACACCGATGACGCTTGACGCTCGCCTCCTGGCTTAATTATCAACGGACATTTCGGAGGACTGAAAAGATACCCTTACTTGGGACCAAGCTGAGTGAGTTAGTCGAGGAGTGCCCTGATATATTTAAAATTACCGACAACGCTACCATCATCAGCATACCATTTTTAAGTCAAGGAGTCATTGTGAAGTCTTGTTTTTAGGGGTAGGATTGCGATTCCATACATTGCCATCGCAAAGGGATCGCCTTGTGCCGTACTCTCCTGAGACAGAAGGGCAGACTTACCGTTGTAGAGATGAGACGGGTGGCTATAGGAACTCTGTAGGGCAACAGGCAAAGATGAGCATAAAGCTTTTACGCTCTCTAATGCTGTTTGTCTATTGAGCACGTTAAATGCGTTTTTGGCATCAATTTGTAGAATTAATTCGTTTTCGAGGTCATCAAACTGTGGCGAATTGAATGTGTGGCATGTTCTATGGCGCATTTTTGGCCCAGGCAAAGCTGCATGTTTCCGCTGAGGGATGTTAAATCTTGCCTGATGAAGTGGACGGTTACTTCCGGTGATGCGACGTATTACTTCACCAATAGGTCTCACGCCTGGACTTTTATCTAGAGCCTTTAGTCGACAACCATTGTATGCAATCAAGTCATCTGGTGGTATTATGGAAGTGGCCAGCCTTTTGGCAAACTTGGCAACAATCTTGCACAGCTTCGTGGAGGCTTGCCTGAAAGCAGAAAGTAGTCTACGCCAGTCATCGGCATCGAGACTTGAAGATCCGGCACTGCCATGAGTCTTTGATGCATGCTTTTGGACAAGCCTGGCACTGATTTTGCCGAAAACAGCGGGGTGGTAGGGAAGCGTGCGTGGATGTTCGCTCTGAATGCAGTTATGCTCCAAGGGTTGCCCTTCAGGATGTTTGTCGCGTAAAATCTCGAGGACGGTTCTACCGTCTATGAGATCGGTAGGTGCGGGCACGCCGTCTTTATGCACATCCGAAAGAACGCGAATAGCATTACTGTCTTTTCCACGAGACATGAAATCTTTGAACATCTTGGGGTCAGAGTGCTGCTTTTTGTTCCTCGGATTCATTCTCATTTGGATTGCCTTCGCTTCACAGAACAATTCTGAGAAGTTGCAGCTGTGCCATGCACGCAGTCTACGCTTGATGGCCTTATTGTTCGATCACTCGTCTGTGTTCTTTGTTGGACCGAAGGTTAGGTGCGAAAGTATCACACGGAGGGTCAGAGATATATCGGATCCATCCGTGTTTATGGCAATCGGGGAGAGGAAACTGTGAAGGGCTTCGGCGAACTGTTCCCTTGTCTTGTTCTTACTGAGCGTGAAGAACGAGGGCTTCTATTTGGCAAATTCGAGGTATATTTCGCGCACTGTTACCTCGTGATGAGGCGGGAAGTTGTCCCAACAATTATCCGACGGTGTGGCGACGGAAAGTTCGGGGGCGTGCGATGTTGCAGGATCTATGAGTGCAGTGTTGGGAACGGTCAAAGCATTGAGTGGTGCCGGCGTTGCGATTGCTGTTTCGGTGGCAGCGGTGACTTCAGAGCAATTTTTGCAGCTGAAGTTTTCGGTTCATTCTTTCGCTACGGCTAGACCACTGCATTTCACGTGAAAATATAACACCTTTGACATCAGACGCCTCCCGTACGTAGGGGACCCTTGCAGAGTGGACAATGGGTTTGATCAGCAACCAGGCTACGGGCTAGGAGTGGGGAAGGCTGCACTAAGGGGGACTAGATTAAATTAATTACAGGAGCGTAATAACAGCAACGTTATTTAAAGTAATGAATGATGTCAAACAGTATAATAGTGAAAACATGGTTTCCATGAAGAGAAATGTGCACGGTGTCTTTACAGAACAAGTTAGGTTTAAGAACATTTCTGAATGAGGGTGAAACAGTAAACAACTTTAAGGCACAATAATCAATATAATTATACAAAGCGTAGTTAAGGGCACTGATTTTCTTATTTAATGAGGTGATTAGAGCTGGTGAATATAACTTTGGAACAATCAAATTATTTGGGCTAAATTTAACAATAATGAGCTTTGAGAAATTTCCGATGCTCTATGAAAGTGTCAACACTACTACGGTGATCATTGAAGCTAGCAATTACTACAACGTCTATATATTTGGTACGAGAAGTACCCAAGACCAAGTGCGGCAGCTGGAGGGAAGAGGGTTGGCATCAAAACGTCCCATTCACGGAGCCTGCTAACATTCAAAACACAAGAAATTGTTCTAAAAGTGAAATTAGTTAGAATGGTACGACCTGATGTAATGAGTCGGGGTGGGAGTTTGGTTCACTCGCCTACGGCTAGGGTGGCGAGGCTCGAAAATGTGTAGGTTTGATTCAGGCCAGCGAGCATACGTATTTGAAAATACAGTGGAGGTTAATTTGTTCGGGGTCTTTTTAATAAGTTATCACAACAATTAGGCGATGTTGCAGGATACAAATTTAGCTCCACTGTATTTATTAAATAGCCCCCGAACAAATTTACCTCCACTATTTTCATTTAAAAAATCTTTTAAGAGATTCACTCCAAAACTGTTTGTTAAGCTCTATACAGCTTTGGTACGACCTCATCTTGAATATACAGCAGAAGTTTGAATCCCATGGCTTTAAAAGCTTAACAGCTCCACACAAAAGCTGCAATGGAGAGCAACAAGGCTTTTACGATGAATCGTTTCTCTAACATATGAGGAAAGACTGAGGCACCTGAATCTTCCTTTTATGGAATATAGAAAGAGGTCGAATGATAGTTTCAAGATCTTCTCAGAGAGGATGGATACCAAAGCTTGAGATGGACTGTTAGAAAGGAATACTAGAGAGAGCAGAAAGAAAATCTGGTCTTTCCCATTATAGCCCCCCCAGCTTAGTGGTCAGATAACCTATAGCCCCCCCAAACATGGTAATTATACCATAATGGGGGGGGGGGGGGGCTATAATTTCGTGGGGGGGGGGGGGGGGGCTATAATGGGAAAGACCCAGAAAACCATTTGTTAATGCAAAAACCCAGACGCAGAAAGTTTTTTCTTGCCGGCAAAGTTCCGATGGAATGGAATAGTCAACCGGAAGAAGTCATCGGAAGCAATAGTGTGGACATTTTCAACAAGATTAGACCAACATTGGATTAGGGAAAAATTAAATTTTTTCAAAATCCAATGTAGGTCGAATCTTGAAAATGTCCACAACGTCAATTTGATGGGGAAATTACTACCCAGACGAAAAAGCTCATCGACAGAGGCGGACGCCTATAGATACGTAACCCTGAACTGAACTTAAGCTACTACTACTTGAAAGAGGCGATGAAATGATTCCGGGCGTTGTGCTTGCCGCATGCTTGAGAACAACATCGTTCCCATCATAACCCCCATCCAGCCTAGTAGGCATGTAACGTATACCCCCATGACCGTATTTATACCTTAATGGCGGCTTATAATATGAATGAGCGCAGCTTTGTAAGGGGTCACTCGTAAATATATAGGATACATGCGTAGTAATATTGCCAGTAAAGGCTATCGCAATGCGTTCGCAAAGTTGACGTAACAGCAAAGCTTCAGAAAGAATCTTTAGTCTACACCTGCCAGTTCAAACAATGTGCCTAAAAGCTCGCATTGAAACACGATTTGGCTGATAGTGAAGCATTGTCGGTGAGTTGGTTTTGATCTTTTCAGATGTTATGACAGCATAGTCATGTACTATGGAGGAAAGTCAGCGGTGTTTCAGAGGTAACTCTGAAACATTTTCAGAAGGAACTACAGATGACTTTACTTTCAATGCCCCCGTAAAAGTAAGTGCCTCTTGTGATTGTTTTGCATGAGCGAGGGCTGAAATAATAACGTCATTTTTCTTTTTATTCAAGCTGTCACCCGAAGAAGGCGAAGAAGATTACGAGCACATTCTTGGGAATTACGATGCAGCTGTAGAAATTCTTGATTCCGATCTACAATGGTAACAATTAAATTAACTCTTTTCGGGGAATCATAAAAAATTTT
The DNA here is from genome assembly GCF_964194025.1 of Convolutriloba macropyga. Classification (NCBI taxonomy): domain Eukaryota; kingdom Metazoa; phylum Xenacoelomorpha; order Acoela; family Convolutidae; genus Convolutriloba; species Convolutriloba macropyga. Next base: position 13,358,720 of record NC_134470.1, read on the forward strand.
GAATGTAGGAACCTAATGGACAATTCGCATTCCTCACGCGCAAATCAAGTTATAAAAGCGTCAAAACGTAATTTTCCTATTTATTGAAACGGTGTTTGGTTATTTTTTTGCGCCGAATTTCTGGTATCTTTATCATGCTCGATTTTTGTGAAGAATGTTAATAGTTTCTCTCATAAAACCACAGGGGATATAAAATAACGTTTCCTCATTCCATCCTTAATTTGCTTGTTAATAGCCGCAAAGCGATAGCTGATGCTGGGACTCGAAGCGGACTTGGTTTCCTAGGACTCAAATAGGAGTATTGGTTTTCTATCTGTCTTTTCTTGTTTTTTTTTTAACAAGAAGTAGTTTTGTTCATGCTGAATTTTGACCTAAAAGCGAAATTCAGAAAAGCTCTCATGGTGAACAGATTTTTGCTCGGCGAGATAAGTTTTTTGATCATGCGCTGCGTTCAGTGAATGACTTTTCGACTTCGAAAAGTGTTTTGGACAGAGTGGAACATATAGATAACTATTTTTTTGTTTTTAATTTGGTGTTTTGTAGCGATGACTTTTATTCGATGTTGATTGAGTTTATAACCCACTGAATTTTATACCAGTTTTTTTTGAGTTTTGAGAGCCTAACCATGAGTTTCAAGAGTAAAGTGGGCAATTTTTTTATTAATTGGATCTTTAAGGGGACTTTATACATGTTATCCGAATTTTGTCAGTTTTTGTCCAATTTTTCTCCATTTCTGTTTGTTTTGGTTTTAAATTCTAGAAAGTTTTTTGCACCTTCAGGGATTTTCATTTCGTTTTATTGATAGCAGAGTCTTTTTTGGCGTTGAATTTTTAATGATCAATAAAATTGTTTTCTTATTTCACAATATAAACAATATTTTACATCTTTGAACAATTAAGTAAACTTGTTTTCATAAGTTCAATTTGAAAAATATTTCACCTCTTTGAACTGTTTCCACTTATTTTTATATACAGGAGGATGGCTATGTAATTTTCTTACCGTCGAATGCTAAAGAGTGAAATATTTTTGTTTTTCTATGAAATTTTGCGGTATCAAGGCTTCAGTGAGGTTTGTTTTGGTCAAAATTGTCTTATGCTTTAATGATGTGCGGCTTCTTTGTGTTTTTACTAAATGATGTGTTTGTGTCTATTTTAATTTTTTTTTCTATGATGTCAATGTTGAAATCTTTTTCGTTGCGACAGTGGTGTAAGTTCTGATATATTCATGTCATTCTAGCAATCTCCTAAGAACTATAGTATTTTCATTTGCTCTTGAACGAAGTTCATAGCAATTATTGTAAAGGTGTTGGTCTTTTTTGTGCAAAATTTTTTGCTTGACCGTTTTGACCTTTCAAGTAGCTTTTACGCCCTTGACTTCTCTTTTTAAGTTTCGCGTGATCTAAAATTCTCTCTCAATCACAATTTCAAGCAGTTGAACTCAATTGGTGGCCATTTAATACTAAAAGTCAAAAGGAAAGTGCGCCGAAACTAATGCCACTTTTCAGTTTAAATCTTAATAGTTGTATATGTTAACCTCTGTGGTTATTTGAGGCCCAATATTGAATTTCTTAGTCCCATTTAGGTTCCCCCTCCTCCCCCCGTCTGAAGCATGCTGCAATTGATTAGAGCTCCCAATGGTCTCTCGAGAGCAATTCTTCTGACGTTTAGTCGTTAATGTTTATTTTTTTGCTCTGCCTTTAATGCCGTTTAAAAGGGTTGACTGACCTTTTCTTTCTTTCTATTTCTTTCTACGCAGCAATAATTTAAACAAATTCCTAATCAAAACTTAACATCTCAGCATTAAGAAAAAGGTTCTCTGTGGGTCTGTCTCTTTTACGATATTTTTGAAACTGCAGATATACAAAGCTATTGGGGCGATTTTCTACCGATCTACCAGCTGTTTTTTAAATTGACCAACAAGTTTCTTAAACTTCAGACATTTACTTCTCAGAGGAGTTTTAATTGTGTCGAATTGCAAAGAGCAATTCGTTTATTGAGTTGAGGAGGAATCATTTGCAAGTTATCTATGATCAGAAATTGCCTTATTTACCTGAAAATTTAAACGAACGATCAATAAAATTCACTTAAAAATTGCAGTTTTGAGCTTTTTAACTGTGATAAAATTGTGGCAAATGAAATTCAAACAGTAGGAAAGACCTGGAATCTAACTGAACTTAATTTGTCGTCAAAAGTGTTGAACTAGACCTTGAAATACAAAAAATAACGACTAATAAAAATCGTTTTTGCAAGCCGATAATTAGATTACCATTCAAAAAGCAGGTTAAATTACCACACGTGAACAAAATCTACCTCAAAATTTGAGAAATTCCTCCTCTCTACTGTAAGTGGTATTTAATGACCTGAAGCAACATACCTCGTCTTTCCCTTTAGTAGCCAGTAAAGTTTTTTCGAATGATAAAATCTTTTTTTGAAATCTGATGAAATAAACTCTAAAACCAAACAACTGTTAGACAACAATTTTTTTTCGACGGGAAGTTTTTGTTGTTAAACATCTGTTATTACATTTGAAAGGTTATTCAAAGCAGTGAGTTTTCAAAGTTAACCCGGATTTTAACAATGAAGTTGTTTGGTTTCAGAGTTTATTTGATCGGATTCGCATGCAAAAAAAATATATTTTATCATTTGAAAAAGTCTTTACTGAGCAGTAAAGGGGACGAAGAGGCATGTTGCTTCAGGGCGTTAGATACCACTAAGAGTAGAAATAAAAAGATTTTTGAGGAAGATTTTGAGTTGAAACCTACCTAAAGAGCTTGCGAAAAACGATTCTAAACTGAGATTTTTAAGTGAGATTTTATTGTTCATTCGTTAAAATTTTCAGGTCAGTAAGGCGACTTTTGATCATAAATAGCTTCAGAAATGACTTCTGAAATCATTAAATGAATATTTCTGCGATTCAGTACGATTAAAAGTCCTCTGAGAAGTAAATGTCTGCAAGTTGGCCAGATATGAACATGCATTTTTTTTTGTTTGTTCATGGCCTGTTTCCAACCTAAGGAAGGTCCAAAGCGATGATGGCTGCTATTTTCGCGCAATCTGCCAGCTATATTTTTTTTATAACACTGAAGAAATACAAAGTGCTTATTAGTCCATGACTTGCTCCAGCTTTAAAACTTCTTTTCAATAGAATTATAAACGAAAAAGATTTTTGTTTATCAATTTGTCAACTTTCCAAATTTACGGCAACGAAAAAATAGGCCTATGGTTAAACTATTTCAGCTTCTCAACTTGCAAACTCTGTTGCAAATTTCTTTCAACAATTGCTTTTGAACAATTATTGAAACTCAACTTTTGAAAGAAAGATTCAAACAGCCAACTTTTGAGCAATTGTTGAAATAGATAGTCAGATGTTCTGCACACTTTTGGATGTATCGAAATCTTATCATACAGTTGATCATAAACATAAGCTAAATAGAAAGGTTTTGAATTTGACCAGCTTTCATTCTTCGAAATGTAAAATGATTCTTATTCCAGCTTACGAATGCTAACCTGTGCTCTACAGGATTCGTTACTGTGACCTCTGTTTTTCTTTTTGTTCCGACCCGACTTGTGGGGTGATATATTTGTTATCAACCTTATTTTGTTTTCTAGAGTGCGTTGAATGTTATTGTTCCGAACCCTCTTGATGAGGGAGGAACTGTATACTCAAATGGGTTTTTTTGTTCAGACAAATTTGGCCGATCGATATATTCATCGTAGAGAAATGTAAGTGGTAACATTAAAAAGCTCATCCAGCGGAGAGTTCGAAATTAAAAAGATTGTTTCGAATTTCGTGTTTTTCGAGTTATCGAGATTTAAAATTTTGTGTGAACACGGCATATCGCATGATTTTGTTCATTTTTAGCAGAGTTTTCCTAGAAAAATATTAATTCAAAAATTACATTTCACGCTTCAAAATGAAACAATTGCGTGTTGCCATTAGACGAAAGGCGATAAAAAGGCTAGTTTTGGTCTCGCAGCGAAGTTTATAAAAAATTCTTATTTAATTTGAGCTGTTTTTTTTTAGAAAATTGTTTATATTCTTGTTTTTAATAGCCGCCCTCATCTTCTCAGCCGGCTATTATAGCGCTCCTATTTTTTTTACTTCGTCGAATAAAAAAATGTTTCGCTTTACCTCATTTTGCCGCCTTTTCAACATTTTGCTCGAAATCTTTTTGACTTCTCTAAGCTAGTTTCTCTCTTCTTTCATTCTGCTAAAAGTGATTTTAAACATCAGTTGCTCAGCAAAGCAGTTCAAAATGAACAGAGTTAGTACAAAAATTTATGTCAGAAATAGAAACGGGATAAACCCATAAAGCCCAAATTTAGATGCCCGCTATTTGAACGTCGTTCCTATAAGTCTTATTTACCATCTCTAATGCTTATTGTTATTGATAGCAGCCCCTGTAGCCTCTCTCTGAGAAACAGAAGTATGTCCAACTACGAAATGCCATCAAAATAAATCGGACTTACAAAAATGTTTTGGTACAAAAATCATTTTGTTTCAATATCTTCTGTTATTTCAATCCCAATCATGCTTATTGGAATCAATGGCGGCTATTTTCCGGCAATCTGCCGGGTATGTTTTTTTAGTCGCTTAGAGAATAGTGACTTTTCATATCGCGGTTCCGTTAATTGCAAACCTCATTTACAGTCAAATGATGCACAATGAACAAAAAATTCGTTTTCAAGACATCGCTCATCTTTTTTATTTGGCTTCGACTTTGAGTTTTCCTAATTTTTAATGAAATTTTGAATTTCATTTTGAGATTTTAATGATTTTTTTGAGTACCATGGCATATACTTGTTGAATGAAAATGAAATAGAGCTTCCTAGTGAGCAGTAGGTGAAACTATCTAATGGTTTTGAGTGGACAGCTGACGGCTGTTAAAGCTTTAACAATCATTTTTCGAATTTTCTGAACCATAACCGATCTTAAGCTTATTTCGTGAACTGTAGGCCATTCTCAGTAATGAGAGAACCCGCAAGTTTTCTACTGCAACCAAAATCAATGTGGTTAGCGGTTTTACCTGCTAGCTACTTGTTTTATAATTTCAATTCCACGAGTTTTCATATATTTCTATAATTTTGATACTGTTTTCGTAACTTTGGTTCCTTTTGAAATTTTATCACTTTGAAAATAATTTTTCAAAATTTTTTGAACTTTAAGCAATCTAAAACTTATTTTTGTGAAGTTTAAGTCAGTCTATGTAATGACAGGAACCCGCTCTCTTCTACTACAACCCAATTAATTCTGTTTAATGCTGTTGTCTTCTAACTATTTGGTTTTATGACTTCGATGCCACGAGTTTTTATATTTCATTTTAATTTTTTGCATAGATTTGGTTCGTTGTGCATTGTTTCACATAATCTCAATCTTGATAGTTCCCGTTGGTTTAGAGAAGACGTTCAATGGATCCTCGATAGTTTGCATAGAAAAGCTTATGGTTTAAATGGCTTCCACACTTTCTCGCACTCTACTGGTTTTTTTTTGCTTTTATTTGTTGCTGTTTTTATAAGACTTTTTGTGATGTCTGATTGCGATCTTAAGCTTCTTTTCGTGATTTGTAAGTCGGTCTCAGCAATGACAGGAACCCGTTCCAATCTACAGCAACCAAAATTAATCTGTGAGCAGTCAATATTTTTTTTCTTTTAGCACATTTGCGTAATATTAGATCCCAATTATTTTCAACTGTGGCCCAAGTGAACTTATATGATAGTTTAATTTTAGCTGAATTAATATAAATAACAAATGAAATAAAAATACATAACTATCGGATAATAGCTAATGATTTTAATGGCTCCAATAATTTGTTTTCGCAAATTATTCGTTACTTTTTTTCTGCATCTTTTGTCCATTTCGATGGTTTTTTCTAACCAAAGACAGGTCCTTTTGATTTCGTATTGATCTTTTAGTAATTTTATCAAATATTACTTAAAAACTAAAGATTTTTAAGTCTTTTGTTCCACTTTTTGTCCCGCACTATCTGTTTTAGTTGTGTGAATTGTTGGTGCTTGCTCTCTGAGTTAATAAATAATCAGAGTAATATGTTTGTAAAGATCGGGTGTCGTGAAATCAAGAAAGTTGTAAACTAAAGAGATTTTTTTGGTTTAAAAGTGTTGATTGATTTTTGAGTTTCGCCTCATTTTCTTTTTGTCCGGTTGTTCCCTGTTTCATTAACGAGAATTACCATCTGCTGCGTAGTTAGGAAAAAGTAAATTTGCGTAGTTATGGTTTTATCCGATTGAATTTTGACGTTCTCAGTAGCTGCTGTTAAATTTTGATATTAATTTTTTGCCCTGAAACTTTTGTTTTTGCTTATTTGTTTTTGCTCGTAGTCTTTTTAATGGCAGCTCTCGTCAGCGCTGTAATGAGGCATGGCATTATGTAATTAGGTCAGTAGTTTGGTTGTGTGACAATTTTAAACTCAAATGTCTATTTTTGATTATCTCTTCATTTGGTTAATAAATAAGTGAAAAATGTAGATGAGCTGGAGTCGGAGCATCATCACCGAACGCACATTAACAAGCTTCCTTGTCTACATCTATTACTTTAAAGAATTATTAAATCGAATATTTGACAACCAACTGACTATTAACGATTGATGGTCATTCCAATAGCGTGAAGTCAGAATCTGAACTGAGTTTTGGTGAAACAGAAAAGACTTCCGAATATTGAGGCGTATTGGTTGATTAGAATCTGATATGAAGATTAACTAAATAAACTATCTGAAACTAGTTGTTTTTGTCTGAACTTATCAATCCCCAAAAGATTTTTTTTGAAAAAGTACTTGCTGGGTTGTAAAGGTAGCGAAGAGACATATTGCTTCAGCGCCATAGATACCACTAAGAGTAGAGAGGAGTATTTTTCACGTGTTGTAATTTAACCTGCTTTTAGAGTTGAAACCTGTCTAAGAACGTGCAAAAGCGATTTTTATTATGGGTTTGCAAAGTTCAGTCTTTGGTAGCTCAAAGTCGAGTTTTAAAGTTTTCACAACAAATTAAGTTGAATTAGATTCCAGTAAAAAGCCAGTAGATTCCCTCGTAAAAACGAAATTAAAAAATTTTAATTCCATATTCTACGCTGAACGGGCTTTCGAATGAAACCACTCACAACTCTCTACAATGATTATTTTGATCGGCGAAAATTGACTGATTAAAACCATTTGAGTATATAGTTTCTCCCCCCCCCCCACTAAAGTGATTCGGAACAATAACAAATGCCTAGATTGTTTATTGCACATTTTATAGTATAAGTTGTCGACCGTTTTTGTTTGTAAGTTGTTTTTAAATGCTGGAATTTATATGTGGAACATGATTGAAGTCATAGAGTAAAAATAAAGAAGCAAAATTTTGAAGGTGTTAGTCTAGTTTTGATTCTTAACAAATTTACATTTGATGCTATGACAAAAATGGGGAACACTTCGATGAAAAACTGGAAAAGGAAAAGGAATTCTGAAACAACGGCAGGTTCTTGAAGAATTTACTACTTTTAACAAATTTTTAGAGGTTTTTTGGAGACTATGATATGATCTCCTTTCCAGACTACAATTTGCAGATGCAATTAGCAATATGCACGTGAATAAATTTTTTGACAAAAAAGATGAAAAGCGAGAATGAAAAAGTTAAAGGACAAAAGAATTGAAAACACTCGTTTCTTTTGTCGGGCTAAGAAGACTTTGCAGTTGTTGTTTGGTAATAGTGAATTTTTAAGAAACAAAACAACTCAAATTTTAAAAATTGGGCTTATCGCGAATTTACTGGAGTATTAATTTGTGCGATACAAAAGATATGGAGGCTCGGTAATGTGCGCACGCACATAATGTTCCCACCCCGCTCATCCACATTCTTGGCAAGCATATGATGAAAAGATAGAAGGTTTTCAAAAACACCCATATGGTTCAATAAACCAATAATGGAATGCAATTATCCCAGGTTAGAGAGCCGAGGAAACTTTTTCTTAATTGGAATACTAGAAAAGAGAGTAAAAAATGAAATAAACATTAATAGCGACCAAAACTCGATGTCTATATTTAGAAAAATAACAAAATCAAACGTGCATCAGATGAAAGTTAAACAAATTAAGTTATACCTCACTAGAGGGGACCTTTCGTCAATCGACTAGACATGGGACCTGTTGTCAATCGAATAGGTAACAGGTCGCGAAAAAGAGCAAACAGTGCGAGTTTCAAAAATATGCTTCTATTTTTGAAAACAATTTCGAAGTGATTATGGGACCTACCATTAATTTTATAATTTAAAAGGAAAACAAAAATCGTTTAAAATGTACAAATTTATAAAAATCTCAAAGATTTTGAAATCTCGTAAAAGTAGTAACAAAGCCTAGCAAAATTGCTTGACACTAAAACTAGTATAAATATTAAATTATATCTCACTGGAAACGGGTTGTGACCTGTCTTCACAGAGACTAAATTGCAAATCGACTGAAAAAAAGGGGCGAAGCTCAAAAATCCAAATTTGTTACTGAACAGAAATGTTTTCAGAAGTCAGACGAGACATAAGATTTCAATAAGAGATAGATAAAGGTTTAACGCCTCAGGAAGTGACTGGGCCCGTTATTAATAGGACTAAGTCACGAGACTACAAAATAACAACAAATTCCTTGTCTACATCTATTATTTTAAAGAAGTATCAAATCGAATCTTCGACAACAAACTGACTATCAACGATTGATGGTCATTCCATCAGCTTGAAGTCAGAATCTGAACTGAGTTTTGGTGAAACAGAAAAGACTTCCGAATGTTGAGGCGTATTGATTGATTAGAATCTGATAAATATGAAGATTAACAAAATAAACTATCTGAAACTAGTTGTTTTTGTCTGAACTTTTGAAGCACTATGTTAACTTGAACAGTATGGATTTTGAAATTCTAGGGCTTTCATCGAAAAAATCATTACTTCTTAAAAAGACAACATAACCTTCTGCTAAGAATAATTTTAATGAAATGTTTAGCATTTTTTTTAATGTGTGAAAACAAATGCATCTCTTCGAGGCCTTCAACTCTCTAATTTTGGGTAATCTATATTATCAATCCCCATAAGGAGATTTTATTTGAAAAAGTGCTTGCTGGGTTGTAAAGGTAGCGAAGAGACATATTGCTTCAGCGCCATAGGTACCACTAAGAGTAGAGAGGAGTATTTTTCACGTGTTGTAATTTAACCTGCTTTTAGAGTTGAAACCTGTCTAAGAACGTGCAAAAGCGATTTTTATTATGGGTTTGCAAAGTTCAGTCTTTGGTAGCTCAAAGTCGAGTTTTAAAGTTTTCACAACAAATTAAGTTGAGTTAGATTCCAGTAAAAAGCCAGTAGATTCCCTCGTAAAAACGAAATTAAAAAATTTTAATTCCATATTCTACTCTGAACGGGCTTTCGAATGATGCCACTCACAATTCTCTACAATGATTATTTTGATCGGCGAAAATTGACTGATTAAAATATTTGAGTATATAGTTTCTCTCCCCCCCCACTAAAGTGAGTCGGAACAATAACAAATACCTAGATTGTTTATTGCACATTTTATAGTATAAGTTGTCGACAGTTTTCGTTTGTAAGTTGTTTTTAAATGCTGGAATTTATATGTGGAACTTGATTGAAGTCATAGAGTAAAAATAAAGAAGCAAAATTTACATTTGATGCTATTACAAAAATGGGGAACACTTCGATGAAAAACTAGAAAAGGAAAAGGAATTGTGAAACAACGGCAGGTTCTTGAAGAATTTACTACTTTTAACAAATTTTTAGAGGTTTTTTGGAGACTATGATATGATCTCCTTTCCAGACTACAATTTGCAGATGCAATTAGCAATATGCACGTGAATAAATTTTTTGACAAAAAAGATGAAAAGCGAGAATGAAAAAGTTAAAGGACAAAAGAATTGAAAACACTCGTTTCTTTTGTCGGGCTAAGAAGACTTTGCAGTTGTTGTTTGGTAATAGTGAATTTTTAAGAAACAAAACAACTCAAATTTTAAAAATTGGGCTTATCGCGAATTTACTGGAGTATTAATTTGTGCGATACAAAAGATATGGAGGCTCGGTAATGTGCGCACGCACATAATGTTCCCACCCCGCTCATCCACATTCTTGGCAAGCATATGATGAAAAGATAGAAGGTTTTCAAAAACACCCATATGGTTCAATAAACCAATAATGGAATGCAATTATCCCAGGTTAGAGAGCCGAGGAAACTTTTTCTTAATTGGAATACTAGAAAAGAGAGTAAAAAATGAAATAAACATTAATAGCGACCAAAACTCGATGTCTATATTTAGAAAAATAACAAAATCAAACGTGCATCAGATGAAAGTTAAACAAATTAAGTTATACCTCACTAGAGGGGACCTTTCGTCAATCGACTAGACATGGGACCTGTTGTCAATCGACTAGGTAACAGGTCGCGAAAAAGAGCAAACAGTGCGAGTTTCAAAAATATGCTTCTATTTTTGAAAACAATTTCGAAGTGATTATGGGACCTACCATTAATTTTATAATTTAAAAGGAAAACAAAAATCGTTTAAAATGTACAAATTTATAAAAATCTCAAAGATTTTGAAATCTCGTAAAAGTAGTAACAAAGCCTAGCAAAATTGCTTGACACTAAAACTAGTATAAATATTAAATTATATCTCACTGGAAACGGGTTGTGACCTGTCTTCACAGAGACTAAATTGCAAATCGACTGAAAAAAAGGGGCGAAGCTCAAAAATCCAAATTTGTTACTGAACAGAAATGTTTTCAGAAGTCAGACGAGACATAAGATTTCAATAAGAGATAGATAAAGGTTTAACGCCTCAGGAAGTGAATGGGCCCGTTATTAATAGGACTAAGTCACGAGACTACAAAATAACAACAAATTCCTTGTCTACATCTATTATTTTAAAGAAGTATCAAATCGAATCTTCGACAACAAACTGACTATCAACGATTGATGGTCATTCCATCAGCTTGAAGTCAGAATCTGAACTGAGTTTTGGTGAAACAGAAAAGACTTCCGAATGTTGAGGCGTATTGATTGATTAGAATCTGATAAATATGAAGATTAACAAAATAAACTATCTGAAACTAGTTGTTTTTGTCTGAACTTTTGAAGCACTATGTTAACTTGAACAGTATGGATTTTGAAATTCTAGGGCTTTCATCGAAAAAATCATTACTTCTTAAAAAGACAACATAACCTTCTGCTAAGAATAATTTTAATGAAATGTTTAGCATTTTTTTTAATGTGTGAAAACAAATGCATCTCTTCGAGGCCTTCAACTCTCTAATTTTGGGTAATCTATATTATCAATCCCCATAAGGAGATTTTATTTGAAAAAGTGCTTGCTGGGTTGTAAAGGTAGCGAAGAGACATATTGCTTCAGCGCCATAGGTACCACTAAGAGTAGAGAGGAGTATTTTTCACGTGTTGTAATTTAACCTGCTTTTAGAGTTGAAACCTGTCTAAGAACGTGCAAAAGCGATTTTTATTATGGGTTTGCAAAGTTCAGTCTTTGGTAGCTCAAAGTCGAGTTTTAAAGTTTTCACAACAAATTAAGTTGAGTTAGATTCCAGTAAAAAGCCAGTAGATTCCCTCGTAAAAACGAAATTAAAAAATTTTAATTCCATATTCTACTCTGAACGGGCTTTCGAATGATACCACTCACAATTCTCTACAATGATTATTTTGATCGGCGAAAATTGACTGATTAAAATATTTGAGTATATAGTTTCTCTCCCCCCCCCCCACTAAAGTGAGTCGGAACAATAACAAATACCTAGATTGTTTATTGCACATTTTATAGTATAAGTTGTCGACAGTTTTCGTTTGTAAGTTGTTTTTAAATGCTGGAATTTATATGTGGAACTTGATTGAAGTCATAGAGTAAAAATAAAGAAGCAAAATTTACATTTGATGCTATTACAAAAATGGGGAACACTTCGATGAAAAACTAGAAAAGGAAAAGGAATTGTGAAACAACGGCAGGTTCTTGAAGAATTTACTACTTTTAACAAATTTTCAGAAGTTTTTTGGAGACTAAATGATAATATGATCTCCTTTCCAGGCTACAATTTGCAGATGCAATTAGCAATATGCACGTGAATAAATTTTTTGACAAAAAAAATGAAAAGCGAGAATGAAAAAGTTAAAGGAAAAGAGAATTGAAAACACTCGTTTCTTTGTTTCTTTTGTTGGGCTAAGAATACTTTACAGTTGTTGTTTGGTAATAGTGAATTTTCGAGAAACAACACAACTCAAATTTTGAAAATTGGGCTTTTCGCGAATTTACTGGAATGTTAATTTCTGCGATACAGAAGATAAGGAGGCTCGGTAATGTGCCTACGCACTTAATGTTCCCACCCCGCTCATCCACATTCTTAGCTAGCATATGATGAAAAGATAGAAAATTTTCAAAACCACCCATATGGTTCAATAAACCATTAATGGAATGCAATTATGCTAGGTTAGAGAGCCGATGAGACTTGTTCTTAATTGGAATACTAGAAAAGACAGTATAAAATGAAATAAACATTAATAGCGACCAAAACTCGATGTCTATATTTAGAAAAATAACAAAATCAAACGTGCATCAGATGAAACTTAAACAAATTAAAACTTTTAAAATCTAAAATTTAAAATTTATTTAAAACAAAAATCGTTTAAAATGTACAAATTTATAAAAATCTCAAAAAAGATTTTGTATTAAATCTCGTAAAAGTAGCAACAAAGCCTAGCAAAGATGCTTGATGCTAAAACTGGTGTAAATATTAAATTATGTGTCACTGGAAACGGGTTGTGACCTGTCTTCACGGAGACTTAACTACAAATCGACTGAAAAAAAGGGGCGAAGCTCAAATCCAAATTTGTTACTGAAAAGAAATGTTTCCAGAGGTCATAAGAGACATAAGATTTCAACACGAGATAGATTCAACGCCTCAGGAAGTGATTGGACCTAATATTAATAGGACTAAGTCACGAGACTACAAAATAACAACAAATTCAGGCAGAAGTTAAAATTCATTTAAATTGTTTTTGACACCACATCGTTCAATGCATTATATTTATATGATGTTGTCTGCATGAACTGCAGAATCATCACTTCTCATCTGAGCATCAAATGCTTTTCCTTATAAAAGGACTACGGAGATATGACGACAAAAAGAAGCCCAAAAATTGAACAGTATAGAAATCTCGAAAATTTTTTGTAAAATTATCTGGTCGAAGTCATCACTCAAAACATACAACTAACAGAGAAAATTTTTTGAGCAATTGTTGAAATAGATAATCAGATGTTTTGCACACTTTTGGATGTATCGAAATCTGACCGTTCAGTGAATCATAAATTTAAGCTAAATTGAAAAGTTTTGGATTTGATCAGGTCTCATTCTTTGAAGTGTAAATAGTTTTTCTTTAATGATTCTTTTCTCCAGTTTACGATAACTAACATGTGTTCTACAGGACTCGGCAATCTGACCTTTTTTCTATATCTATTATTTTAACGCAAAATCAAATCGAATAATTGACAACAAATGGCTATTAACGATTGATGGTCATTCCAATAGCGAAAATTCAGAATCTGAAATGAGTTTTGGTGAAACAGAAAAGCCTTCCGAATATTGAGGGGTATTGATTGATTAGAATCTGATAAATATGAAGATTAACAAAATAAACTATCTGAAACTAGTTGTTTTTGTCTGAACTTTTGAAGCACTATGTTAACTTGAACAGTATGGATTTTGAAATTATAGGGCTTTCATCGAAAAAATCATTACTTCTTAAAAAGACAACATAACCTTCTGCTAAGAATAATTTTAATGAAATGTTTAGCAATTTTAACAAATGCATCTCTTCGAGGCCTTCAACTCTCTAATTTTGGCTAATTAATGATATCAATCCGCAAAAAAGATTTTATTATTTGAAAAAGACATTGCTGGGTAGTGAAGGTAGCGAAGAGGCATATTGCTTCAGCGCGTTAGATACCACTAAGAGTAGAGGGGAAGATTTTTTCACGTGTGGTAATTTAACCTGCTTTTAGAGTTTAATCCGACCTAAAAGCTTGCAAAAAGAGGGCCAAAGAAACTTGTTCTTAATTGCACTACTAGAAAATACAGTAATAAAGAGTTGCCCTAAAGTGTGCGCAAACGCATCTTCAGTTTTACACTATTAATATTTTCAGTGCGCCTGTAAGTACTACAGTTAAATTGTTTTTGTAGCGTTCAATATTAAGTGGCAGGTAGACGGTTGAAAGTTGTGATTAGTGAACTTATAATTTTGATCAACTTTATTTTTAAAATTCTTAGTCACCTCGTTTCAGAATACCTAACACTGCTTTAAAGACCGTTTAGTTGAATGTTATTATTATTATTATGTTTTTGAAATCGCAAAACGTAAAGTATGTTTGTTTTTGACGTTATTGGTACGCGTTTTATTATTTGCAGAAGCTGTGCATTAAAGTGTCTCTTTTAATCATTCAAATGAATTGTTTTGCAGCATTTCTTTAGTCTTACGTTGAGAGTCCTTCAAGGTTGTAGGCATTTTGTTCGAGAATTTCATTTCATGCACTCCAACGTTTTTTACATTTTCACTTCCTCAAATTGAAATTTGCCTACTATTCAGTTATGTTGTAATATTCACCAATCGTTGCAGGAAAGAGGAAAAAATTTATAGCCTAAGTAAGTAAATTTAGTGTGCCTTGTTGAAAAACTATATTTTGATTTATTAACAGATTCACTAATGAGCGAGCGTTGTTGACGTAATACAATGGGGAGCATTTTATATCTCGTGGTTTGTTACTACTCTTAAGAATTAATTGGAACGGCTTTATCATTATGTAAATTGGATCAATCTATTTTCGTAAATACCCATCTAAAACGCAGAAGTTCAATTTTGTGTCAATTATTTGAAGCCTATTGGTATTTTTTTGTCTGATATTTTTGAACTCTAATTGACCACAGTTTTCCATGGCTTCTGTTTCCTCACTCCATCAGTAAATAATTGGGCTCTAACAGGGAACATTAAAAATGCATTGAATGTAGTTTGACCTGTTAGTTTAATTTTTAGAAGCAGCCAATAAATAAATTTGGCGCCAATTTATTTAGAGCTAATGATATGAACAATAGTTGAGCGGAGCTAAAATTGCTACATTCTGTCGCTTATAACAACCGAAGGTGAGATTGAAGTTTTGCTCAATTTTAACTGGTTCATTAGCGATCTCTTGCGCCTATAAAGTTTCACGGAATTGCTGATCGGCATTTGCGTCAAGTTGTTTTTACCTCAATTTCTTCCTGATTTTAGGTAAGGGTTTAATTGAATACTGTGATGTGATTTGAATGTGATGCTTCGGTGTTACTGTTTTTGGTTTCTTTTCTACCGGCAATATTCGTTCAGTATTATTGAGCAGTTTTGAAAGTATTTTTTGACCGTGTTGTCATGTGCACGGGAATTGAATTGAATTTATCGAAAAACAGTTCATCCTAGGTTTTTATGAACGTGTTCAAGAAGTACGTCCGATAAGCTTATTCAGCTTGTTTAGATGAAACCCCAGTTGAAAAACACGTCAGTTAAAAGAGTCTCAGCAGTTTCAGGAGCTTCACACATTGGCCACAATTTAGCCAAATATTAAATCTAAAAATTTTTATTGTCAGCAATAATGATTTTAAATACATGACCTATTAAGCTCATGTGTTTAATCTATCAAAAATAGACGCAAACAATTGATTTCTGTATGAAAAAATAGTCTTATTCCTTGTTCAGTCTCTCATGAAGTGTTTTTTTTTACGACACACGTTTCTTGCGACTGTTATTATAGATTTTTTAGTGCTTCGCGTATTGTGATTGTGATTAGACGAGCTAGCAAAATGTTAAGCGAACAACTTTATTTTTCCTGGCTTCCTTTAAAAGCTCAAAAAAGTAAAGAGCAAAAACGGTTTCTATATTAATTGCTCTCAAACTAAGTTTGTAGCAATTATATTAGTCCTTTGATCTTCTTTAATTCAATGTTCTTTGCTTGACTGATATTGCGTCTGACCCTATTAACTTTTTTCCCTCAAAATCGACATATAAACGTAAAGGAATGAGGGCATCAAAAGTGGCTAAGCAGCTCTCTTAGTGTCTTACTAATTTCTAATTATGCGTTTCATGGAAACTATTTTGAGCAGAAATTTTCCGCCCTCCACCTTGCGATTTTGACCACATTGTCCAGCCCTCCCAACACTATCCCCCAACATTGAGCCTCCCTCACCCCTTCACTCAATCTCACACCTCTCCCCCTAATGCTACCTAGCATCCTTAAGCCCCAGCTGGCTACTACCCAAGCCAACCAACCAGCTGTTTCAGAGCAATTTGCCAGTTGTTAACCGGTTATGTTTAATAGCTACCTTCATCTTTTCAGCCGGCTATTAAAGATGCCATAATTTTTTTCCAGCTATTTTCTGGCGATCTGCCGAGAATGTTTGTACTTTTAGCAAAGGGGTCATAGGAACAGAAGTTGGATTTAAAAATAGCAAAAGGATATCATGATCCTGCTTAGCTCACAGAGACTCTCTGCTAAATATAATCATGGGTCGTGGCAGAAAATTAAAACAATTTCGAGAACAACGACAAATTTGTTTAAAAAGCATTTATCATCTACTCATAAGATGATTGGTTCATGTCTACTTTAAGATGTCTAAGTAAGATGTTAATCTTTGATTTATGTTCATAAGCATTTGGACCTTAGGTAATGTTAAATTATTGCTTCTATTGAGAAAAAAGAAAAGAAAAAAAATATTACAAAAACCGTGCTTTGCCTGCCTCTGATGATGTTCTCATTTGTCAAATTTTATGAAAATTTAATCTATGAGTACTGCAATTTGTTTTAAAATACCTTGCAGTTTTTTTTATCCATGAGTAGTTGGACAGCTAACTTTTCAGCCAAATTATTGTTTAATTGCCCTCAAACAAATTTCGTAGCAATTATAGTAGTCCGGCCTTTTTATGCCATTTTCGCTCGACCGGTTTTTCGTTTGAGCTTTTTCGTCCTCAAAAAACGGGATAAACAGGTAGAGGCCGGAGGGCATTAAGTAGCTGAGCAGCTCTCTTGGAGCCTTACACCCTGCTAATCTCTATCTAAGTTTCTGATTGCATGGTGTGAAGAAGGGTTCTTAATGTTAAGTTTGACCCCTCCTCAATCACCCCCCCCCCCAAGAAAAACTGCGCCCTTCTACACCTGGCGATTTGGACCCTCTCTCTTTTACCCCTGCCAATCCTACAATCCCTTGACCCCACTCCACTCACCCACCCCCTAATGCTAACATCCTTAAGCCCCAGCTGGCTACTACCGAAGCCAACCGGTCGGTTGAGAGCAATTCGCCCGACGTTAATCGGTTATTCTATTTCTTAGCCCCTCTTGAAAATTGGAACAAACGTGTCAGGAAAACAAAAAGACTCAAAACTTTTGATTGCAAAGTATAGATAGAACGCTAGCAATCCAAACTGACATTCCTTGTTATCTCTTTACATGAACTCTTTCGAATGAGTTGATCATATTTGCAAAACGTCAGAACCTGAAAATATAGAGGTGCCTCATACGTGAACTTGTTGTTAACAAACGTTTATCTCCGCAACGTAACTATTAAACGAAAAAAAGATAGTAACTCTGTGAAGCCAAATTAAGATATGGATCGTGGCAAATTTTATCAACTAAGATGAACAATCCAAAAAATTTGCGGGTTTTTTTTTCTAAAATTCAACTGTTTTGAGAAACTTATTGCACTGTCCAATATTAGAAATCTCTGTAATCCGTTATAGTTATGTTTCGTCATGGAACAAATTAACTTAGCTGTCTTGAGACATCTTTTTTAATAAGCTCTCACACAAAATTTGAAGCAATTGTTTTAAACGTGTGTGTATTTTTATGCAAAATTGTTGCTGGGCCATTTTCTAGAAAATTCTTTGGATTTCACTTCTCGAGTGACTTCCACGCTTGTTATGATTTTTACGTTACCTAAACTGCTCGTTTTCAGATATTAAGTCTGTTGCTAAAAGCACTATTGTAAGATAAGTTTGCTTAAGGATTCCGATAGCCGAGTGGGTAATACTTCAGTCTAGCACTACTACGAACCCCTCCTTCGTCAGATTTTGCACCATTTCGAATAAATGAAAGTTGTCATTTTTGTGTGACTCTTACAAAGCCTATGAGATTCCCGGTTATTTTTTTCTGAGCTTCGCTGAGTTTTGTTTCGTGAATTGTTCAATCAGCCTATGACAGCAGCGCAATTTTAAAAATTGAGAAATGACAGTGAAAATGATGACATGGATACCTGAGAGTAGAGTTTTCCACAAGAGAAGTTGAAGATAATTTAAAACTGATTGCTCTTTAAAGTACGCGAATAATGAAAATCACGTTTTTTACTAATTATATGCGTTATATGTGTGATCATCACTCCGTTTTGCTTCGGAGCGCCGAATCGTTTTGAGTGAGGGTTTTCTCGGTAAACTAATAGTCTTTTCTGGTTCTCAATTTGACTTTATTTTTTATTGTGAGCATGTGACGTTTCAATGTCTGTTATCACGCCTAAGTCAGTGGTACACAAATTTTTTCTCAGCTCCTTTTTGTCAATGTGCTGGTTGGCAAAAATTAATGTTTGTTTCATTATCTCGGGAACGGCCACTTAAAGTAACCTTATAAACCCATTTGATACCCCTTTTAAAATGAAAGTTTTATTTTCAAAAGCTGCGGTGTTCATTGTATTTTTTCAGAATAGAAATTCCAAGAATGCCTGATGTTGCAAATTTCGACCCCATCAGATCTTCAACCAATCAAATTTTAACCCAATCAGAACTAATTTTAAAATGTAGAAGCTACAATTATTACAATCTCAACTCTTTTTGACCAATTATTGATGTCAAATTATTTATTATCCGTCAAAGTTAATTTACTGTTGAGTGAGATACCTAAATGGAGTTTAAAGCGATTTTAAAATACTGTAATTCCTATACTGCAGTTCACCTAGTGGAGTTTTTAATTTATCTGAAAGGTTTTCCATTTAAATTTATAGGTTTTGCGGTAAATTTATAGGTTTTGCAGTGGAAGAGTTCTGTTTTCCTTCACTCTTCGCTCTGTTTTCTATTACTCTCGAAAAAGTGCTGAAATTTCCTTTCAATCCATTTCTGGTGTCTGTCTTGAAAAGGTTTGTTGTTTTTGCGTAATGTTTGAAAACAAATAGCAAACGTGCAATAATTTCTTGTTTTTTTTTTACTTACTTTTATCACTAATCTGTCGGATGCAAAAAGTAGCTGCTAAGTCTAAACTCGCTTTTTGATTGCTCTCGTATGAAGTTTGAAGCAGTTACTGTAACCGCATTATCTTTTTAGGCAAAATTTTTGCTTGAGCGTTTTCTTCCTCTTTTTGCGCCTATTCAGAATTTAAAACGAAAGCGATGAGCTGGCACAATGTCCTGATAGCCGAGTGGTGACTCGCGGCTTAAGTTTTTTTGTTTTTTTAGTAATTTCAATTGCGGGCGTTCAGAAGTCTAATGCTAATGTAAAAACCTCTCTGGTCAGAAGTTTTGCATTATGGAATTTTTTTTAGCATATGCCCTCTTCTAAACTCATTGAATCGCCAGTCGTTCGGGAGCAGCTTGTCCGACGTTAGCCGTTTTATGCTTAATTTGTAATTTTTACCCGCAAATTTAACTATCCAAGTGGGCCTTTATGCGAATGCAATGATAGTAATTGAATAGCTGTTTTTGTTCATCAACCCGATTAAAAAAAATAATTGTACCTCTGATGCTATTTTTGTGGAAAATTTGTTGATCTTATTTTATTTTTATTTAATCGTTTTTTTCTTCTTTTAACCGAATCAGGCAGTAAGCTGCAAGTCACGATTGTAATCATATAAAAATTTTATGTTAGTTCGCGCATTACTTGTTCTCCTAAAATGCTTATTTTTAATGGGAGGCGTAACCGGGCAATAGGTTTCAAACTTATGTGACCAGCATTCATTGTATATAGATTTCATGAGATTTAAAAAATTGATTACATTTTATTGAAAGAGAATGCACATCTTTTATCTTAAAAAAGTTAAACAAGTGTCGTTATTCATAACAGTAATTGAAACAATAAAATGTTCCAATTGAAAGATTAAAAAATGCAATCAGTGATAAACGTAGTTCAAAAAGATGTTGCAACATTCGGACCACAATTGAACAAAGAATTTTGGAAGTGATGGAACAAACAAGATTTCAGAAAAATTTTGTAAAAAATTTTCAGAAAAATTTTGTAAAAAATTTTCAGAAAAGAAGCGAAAAGAAAAGATCAAAAACGTTTGTTTTTTAATTGCTCTCGAACAAAGTTGGAACCAATTATCGTTAAAGTGTTGGTCTTTTTAACGTAAAATTTTCTTTGATAGGCGTCAGTAGCTGAACTCAAGTGGCGGCTGTTTGAGAAGATAGAGTTGATTTTAGCTAACTGAAATGCTAAATTCAAGCTTCTATTTCTTAAAAGAAAACAGTTAGGGTGCCAGTTCTTTGATTTATAAATCAATAGAGCGATGAAAATTTGAACATAGCACGGTAATCCAAGTTTGAACCAGATAGATTGATCCAGATGGATAAAAGTAATTTGAAGAAAGAGGATTGGTTGCAGCAAGATTAATAAAAACAACAGCCATAAAGGGTAATTAAAATTTGCCCTCAAGTTTCTAGTTTGGCAAAAATTTAAATCATTAGTTTATGACTTCGCAGAGAGTTCGCAATAAATTGAGCTGCAACCGTCGACAGCTGTAAGGGTTTCTAATAATACTGGTCTATTTTACTCGATTCATATTAATTGCTGGATTGGTATTGCTGGGAATGAAAATGTACGATCCAAAGTAAAATTTTGAAAGAATATTGCTCCAAGAGCTCAATGTTTTTTGTACATCACGGGCTATACTAGTTGATTTCTTAGCTTGTTCCTATTTTAGCCGAGATGATTTGGCAGGAATCAGCTCTCTATCCAGGTCGTCTTCCCATCAAAACAAAGCAACTACCTCCTCATCTGTAACACCTCTGTCCTCTCACCCTATCCACCAATCCCAACATCATCATCATCATGCCAGACATCTCGATTACAACAATACAACAATCAATATTAACACAAATAGCAATCAGAAACCAGAGTTCTCCGGATCACCGAGAACTGGAAATAGCACGTCCTCGTCATCAGCCCCAAATCCCAAAAAACACTGGGAAGAGAAATACAAATCGTCATCAAGCAATCAATCAAATACTGTTAATAATATTAGTAGTAATTTACCATCAAGTCATGGCAAATCGCCCAGAAAAGAACACCGTGCTAATGCGACCTCTTCAGGGAAGAGTGCTAAGTTGGCATTAGAGCATAACAGCCGTCAATCGTCACCATCGAGACACGAAGATTCTTCTGTTTCTGAAGGAGCACATGGTTCCCAAGGAACCAAAAACAATCGAATGCCAGGTTAGTGACTTTTAAAATTTATTTCTCGGTTCTGCCCTACAATGCGCCCTAACTAACTCGCAAAGCATCCCTATAAAAACCTATTACTAACTCGTGAAACACCAGAATTTCGGTGTTAGTGTGCATGAGCTCTCTTTAAAAGCGAGGTAGATCTTTTTTTATTAAGTAGCTGCAAAGTGATAGCTGAGATTATTATTGGTCTTCTCTTGACTTGAAGAGAAGTAATGGTTTTCTTGAGGTTTTTTTTACCGGAAATTCTTTGTTCAGGCGGCGTTTTCTTCTAAAAGTGAAAGCGAGTAAAACTGCCATGTGAAAATATTTTTAATTGCTCTCAAACGAAGTTTGTAGCAATTATATTAGTCCTGTCGGTCTTTTTTTATGCGATTTTTCGCTTGACCGATTTTTCGTCTGACGATTTTGATTTTTCGTCCTCAAAAACGGGATAAACAGGTAGCGCCCCATTTTTTTGATGAAACTTGCATTTTTTCAAGTTTTTTGAAATTTTTTGTAATTTTTTTAGGTTTCTCCAACCTCAAATGCCAACCAACTTCCTGCATGGTTTGTTAATAGCTAAATGCATAGCTTGTAGTTGTAATAGAAGGTTTTCAATATTTTAACATCACGAATTTTAGAATTTTTTTAAAATAAAACTTGCATTTTTCGAATTTTTCAAAATTTTTGTCGTTATCTAAGTTTTCCGAGCCCCAGGAGCCAGAAAATCTCCTATAGCTTTTGATAATAGGGTACTGAAAGTTGTTTTTGGCCATGAAACGGTTTTCGTTTTTAGCAATATTTTGATAAAACATGCAAGTTTTTTTCCAGTTTTTTTCAATTTTTTTTAAGGTTTCTCCAACTCCAAGGGCCAACGAACGTCCTCCAGAGTTTGATTATAAGCTACTGCATAGATTCTAGATGTAATGGAGTGTTTTTCAAGATTTTAATATCAACAAATTTTATAAAACATTTGCAATTTTTTCAACTTTTTTGACTGTTTTGAATTTTTTTCCGGCGCCAGGGTCCTAGGGACCTCCTCCAAGGTTTGATGATAAGCTGTCGCATGGTTTCTAGAGCTAATGGAATGGTTATCCATATTTCAATTACTCTAGCCTCAGCAATTTTTGATAAATTTTGTCAAATTTTCTGAAAATTATTATTATGATCCAAGTTTATGGATCTTTATGAGCCAGTGAAACTTTTTAAACATTGAAATAGGGATACTGGATAAGGTTTTATAATACGTTACTTTATAGTTTCTAGTGGTAGTGCAATGGTTTCAACATTTTAACGTCACGAATTTTAGCTTTTTTTGACAAAATGTGCCAATTTTTTTGAAATTCATTTCACGTCTTTCCGGACGCAGGGGCCAAAAATATTCCTTAAAGGTTTGATAATAAGTTACTGAAAAAATTTTAGTTGCCCCGTAATAGCTTTCAATTTTTTAATATGACATTTTTAAGCAATCTTTTTTATAAAACTTTCATTTTTTTCAAGTTTTTTGAAATTTTTCGTCGTTTTTTAGGTTTCTCCAACCTCAAGGGCCATCGAACCTCATCCAGGGTTTGAAAATAGGTTACTGCATTGGTTCTAGTAGTAACAGATTAGTTTTCAGCGTTTTAACATCACGAATTTCAGCAGTTTTTTTATGAAACTTGCGTTTTTCGATTTTTTTTGTAAAATTTGTCATTATCTGAGTTTTCCGAGTCCCAGAAGCCAGGAAGTCCCCTATGGTGGTTGATAATATGGTACCAAAAATTTTTACTGGTCATAAAATGGTTTTCATTTTTTATCACAAAATTTAGCTATATTTTGACAAAACCTGCTTTTTTTTCAAGTCTTTGAAACTTTTTGTAATTTTTTAGGTTTCTCCAACCTCAAATGCCAACGAACCTCCTGCATGGTTTGATAATAGCTAAATTCATAGCTTGTAGTTGTAATAGAAGGTTTTCAATATTTTAACATCACGAATTTAAGCTTTTATTGTAAAACTTGCATTTTTCGAATTTTTTAAAATTTTTGTCATTATCTAAATTTTCCGAGCCCCAGGAGCCAGAAAATCTGCTATAGCGTTTGATAATAGGGTACTGAAAGTTGATTTTGGCCATGAAACGGTTTTGATTTTAAGCAATATTTTGATAAAACATGCAAGTTTTTTAAATTTTTTTAAGGTTTCTCCCACTCCAAGGGCCAACGAATGTCCTCCAGAGTTTGATTATAAGTTACTGCATAGATTCTAGATGTAATGGAGTGTTTTTCAAGATTTTAATATCAACAACTTTTGTAAAACATTTGCAATTTTTTAAACTTTTTTGAATCTTTTGAATTTTTTTCCGGCGCCAGGGTCCTAGGGACCTCTTCCAAGGTTTGATGATAAGCTGTCGCTTGGTTTCTAGAGCTAATGGAATGGTTATCCATATTTCAATTACTCTAGCCTCAGCAATTTTTGATACATTTTGTCAAATTTTCTGAAAATTTTTATGATCCAAGTTTATGGATCTTTATGAGCCAGTGAAACTTTTTAAACATTGAAATAGCGATACTGGATAAGGTTTTATAATACGTTACTGCATAGTTTCTAGTGGTAGTGCAATGGTTTCAACATTTTAACGTCACGAATTTTAGCATTTTTTTGACAAAATGTGCCAATTTTTTTGAAATTCATTTCACGTCTTTCCGGACGCAGGGGCCAAAAAATTTCCTTAAAGGTTTGATAATAAGTTGCTGAAAAAATTTTAGTTGCCCCGTAATAGCTTTCAATTTTTTAATATGACATTTTTAAGCAATCTTTTTGATAAAACTTTCATTTTTTTCAATTTTTTTGAAATTTTTCGTCATTTTTTAGGTTTCTTCAACCTCAAGGGCCAACGAACCTCATCCAGGGTTTGAAAATAGGTTACTGCATTGGTTCTAGTAGTAAAAGATTAGTTTTCAGCGTTTTAACATCACGAATTTCAGCAGTTTTTTTATGAAACTTGCGTTTTTCGATTTTTTTTGTAAAATTTGTCATTATCTAAGTTTTCCGAGTCCCAGAAGCCAGGAAGTCCCCTATGGTGGTTGATAATATGATACCAAAAATTTTTACTGGCCATAAAATGGTTTTTTAATTTTTTATTACAAAATTTAGCTATATTTTGACAAAACCTGCAATTTTTTTCAAGTCTTTGAAACTTTTTGTAATTTTTTAGGCTTCTCCAACCTCAAATGCCAACGAACCTCCTGCATGGTTTGATAATAGCTAAATTCATAGCTTGTAGTTGTAATAGAAGGTTTTCAATATTTTAACATCACGAATTTTAGCTTTTATTGTAAAACTTGCATTTTTCGAATTTTTTAAAATTTTTGTCATTATCTAAATTTTCCGAGCCCCAGGAGCCAGAAAATCTGCTAAAGCGTTTGATAATAGGGTACTGAAAGTTGATTTTGGCCTTGAAACGGTTTTGATTTTAAGCAATATTTTGATAAAACATGCAAGTTTTTTTAAAATTTTTTTAAGGTTTCTCCCACTCCAAGGGCCAACGAATGTCCTCCAGAGTTTGATTATCAGTTACTGCATAGATTCTAGATGTAATGGAGTGTTTTTCAAGATTTTAATATCAACAACTTTTGAAAAACATTTGCAATTTTTTCAACTTTTTTGAATCTTTTGAATTTTTTTCCGGCGCCAGGGTCCTAGGGACCTCTTCCAAGGTTTGATGATAAGCTGTCGCTTGGTTTCTAGAGCTAATGGAATGGTTATCCATATTTCAATTACTCTAGCCTCAGCAATTTTTGATAAATTTTGTCAAATTTTCTGAAAATTTTTATGATCCAAGTTTATGGATCTTTATGAGCCAGTGAAACTTTTTAAACATTGAAATAGGGATACTGGATGAGGTTTTATAATACGTTACTGCATAGTTTCTAGTGGTAGTGCAATGGTTTCAACATTTTAACGTCACGAATTTTAGCATTTTTTTGACAAAATGTGCCAATTTTTTTGAAATTCATTTCACGTCTTTCCGGACGCAGGGGCCAAAAAATTTCCTTAAAGGTTTGATAATAAGTTGCTGAAAAAATTTTAGTTGCCCCGTAATAGCTTTCAATTTTTTAATATGACATTTTTAAGCAATCTTTTTGATAAAACTTTCATTTTTTTCAATTTTTTTGAAATTTTTCGTCATTTTTTAGGTTTCTTCAACCTCAAGGGCCAACGAACCTCATCCAGGGTTTGAAAATAGGTTACTGCATTGGTTCTAGTAGTAAAAGATTAGTTTTCAGCGTTTTAACATCACGAATTTCAGCAGTTTTTTTATGAAACTTGCGTTTTTCGATTTTTTTTGTAAAATTTGTCATTATCTAAGTTTTCCGAGTCCCAGAAGCCAGGAAGTCCCCTATGGTGGTTGATAATATGATACCAAAAATTTTTACTGGCCATAAAATGGTTTTTTAATTTTTTATTACAAAATTTAGCTATATTTTGACAAAACCTGCAATTTTTTTCAAGTCTTTGAAACTTTTTGTAATTTTTTAGGCTTCTCCAACCTCAAATGCCAACGAACCTCCTGCATGGTTTGATAATAGCTAAATTCATAGCTTGTAGTTGTAATAGAAGGTTTTCAATATTTTAACATCACGAATTTTAGCTTTTATTGTAAAACTTGCATTTTTCGAATTTTTTAAAATTTTTGTCATTATCTAAATTTTCCGAGCCCCAGGAGCCAGAAAATCTGCTAAAGCGTTTGATAATAGGGTACTGAAAGTTGATTTTGGCCTTGAAACGGTTTTGATTTTAAGCAATATTTTGATAAAACATGCAAGTTTTTTTAAAATTTTTTTAAGGTTTCTCCCACTCCAAGGGCCAACGAATGTCCTCCAGAGTTTGATTATCAGTTACTGCATAGATTCTAGATGTAATGGAGTGTTTTTCAAGATTTTAATATCAACAACTTTTGAAAAACATTTGCAATTTTTTCAACTTTTTTGAATCTTTTGAATTTTTTTCCGGCGCCAGGGTCCTAGGGACCTCTTCCAAGGTTTGATGATAAGCTGTCGCTTGGTTTCTAGAGCTAATGGAATGGTTATCCATATTTCAATTACTCTAGCCTCAGCAATTTTTGATAAATTTTGTCAAATTTTCTGAAAATTTTTATGATCCAAGTTTATGGATCTTTATGAGCCAGTGAAACTTTTTAAACATTGAAATAGGGATACTGGATGAGGTTTTATAATACGTTACTGCATAGTTTCTAGTGGTAGTGCAATGGTTTCAACATTTTAACGTCACGAATTTTAGCATTTTTTTGACAAAATGTGCCAATTTTTTTGAAATTCATTTCACGTCTTTCCGGACGCCGGGGCCAAAAAAATTCCTTAAAGGTTTGATAATAAGTTACTGAAAAAATTTTAGTTGCCCCGTAATAGCTTTTAATTTTTTAATATGACATTTTTAAGCAATCTTTTTAATAAAACTTTCATTTTTTTCAATTTTTTTGAAATTTTTCGTCATTTTTTAGGTTTCTTCAACCTCAAGGGCCAACGAACCTCATCCAGGGTTTGAAAATAGGTTACTGCATTGGTTCTAGTAGTAACAGATTAGTTTTCAGCGTTTTAACATCACGAATTTCAGCAGTTTTTTATGAAACTTGCGTTTTTCGATTTTTTTTTTGTAAAATTTGTCATTATCTAAGTTTTCCGAGTCCCAGAAGCCAGGAAGTCCCCTATGGTGGTTGATAATATGGTACCAAAAATTTTTACTGGCCATAAAATGGTTTTTTAATTTTTTATCACAAAATTTAGCTATATTTTGACAAAACCTGCAATTTTTTCAAGTCTTTGAAATTTTTTGTAATTTTTTAGGTTTCTCCAACCTCAAATGCCAACGAACCTCCTGCATGGTTTGATAATAGCTAAATTCATAGCTTGTAGTTGTAATAGAAGGTTTTCAATTTTTTAACATCACGAATTTTAGCTTTTATTGTAAAACTTGCATTTTTCGAGTTTTTAATTTTTGTCATTATCTAAGTTTTCCGAGCCCCAGGAGCCAGAAAATCTCCTATAGCGTTTGATAATAGGGTACTGAAAGTTGTTTTTGGCCATGAAACGGTTTTCGTTTTTAGCAATATTTTGATAAAACATGCAAGTTTTTTAAAATTTTTTTAAGGTTTCTCCCACTCCAAGGGCCAAGGAATGTCCTCCAGAGTTTGATTATAAGTTACTGCATAGATTCTAGATGTAATGGAGTGTTTTTCAAGATTTTATTATCAACAACTTTTGTAAAACATTTGCAATTTTTTCAACTTTTTTGAATCTTTTGAATTTTTTTCCGGCGCCAGGGTCTTAGGGACCTCTTCCAAGGTTTGATGATAAGCTGTCGCTTGGTTTCTAGAGCTATGGGAATGGTTATCCATATTTCAATTACTCTAGCCTCAGCACTTTTTGATAAATTTTGTCAATATTTCTAAAAATTATTATCATGATCCAAGTTTATGGATCTTTATGAGCCAGTGAAACTTTTTAAACATTGAAAAAGGGATACTGGATAAGGTTTTATAGTACGTTACTGCATAGTTTCTAGTGGTAGTGCAGTGGTTTCAACATTTTAACGTCACGAATTTTAGCATTTTTTTTACAAAATGTGCCAATTTTTTTG
Organism: Convolutriloba macropyga; assembly: GCF_964194025.1. Lineage (NCBI taxonomy): Eukaryota > Metazoa > Xenacoelomorpha > Acoela > Convolutidae > Convolutriloba > Convolutriloba macropyga. The sequence goes on from NC_134470.1 coordinate 13,386,795, forward strand.
AAATTCATTTCACGTCTTTCCGGACGCAGGGGCCAAAAAAATTCCTTAAAGGTTTGATAATAAGTTACTGAAAAAATTTTAGTTGCCCCGTAATAGCTTTTAATTTTTTAATATGACATTTTTAAGCAATCTTTTTAATAAAACTTTCATTTTTTTCAATTTTTTTGAAATTTTTCGTCATTTTTTAGGTTTCTCCAACCTCAAGGGCCAACGAACCTCATCCAGGGTTTGAAAATAGGTTACTGCATTGGTTCTAGTAGTAACAGATTAGTTTTCAGCGTTTTAACATCACGAATTTCAGCAGTTTTTTATGAAACTTGCGTTTTTCGATTTTTTTTTGTAAAATTTGTCATTATCTAAGTTTTCCGAGTCCCAGAAGCCAGGAAGTCCCCTATGGTGGTTGATAATATAGTACCAAAAATTTTTACTGGCCATAAAATGGTTTTTTAATTTTTTATCACAAAATTTAGCTATATTTTGACAAAACCTGCAATTTTTTCAAGTCTTTGAAATTTTTTGTAATTTTTTAGGTTTCTCCAACCTCAAATGCCAACGAACCTCCTGCATGGTTTGATAATAGCTAAATTCATAGCTTGTAGTTGTAATAGAAGGTTTTCAGTTTTTTAACATCACGAATTTTAGCTTTTATTGTAAAACTTGCATTTTTCGAGTTTTTAATTTTTGTCATTATCTAAGTTTTCCGAGCCCCAGGAGCCAGAAAATCTCCTATAGCGTTTGATAATAGGGTACTGAAAGTTGTTTTTGGCCATGAAACGGTTTTCGTTTTTAGCAATATTTTGATAAAACATGCAAGTTTTTTAAAATTTTTTTAAGGTTTCTCCCACTCCAAGGGCCAAGGAATGTCCTCCAGAGTTTGATTATAAGTTACTGCATAGATTCTAGATGTAATGGAGTGTTTTTCAAGATTTTATTATCAACAACTTTTGTAAAACATTTGCAATTTTTTCAACTTTTTTGAATCTTTTGATTTTTTTTCCGGCGCCAGGGTCTTAGGGACCTCTTCCAAGGTTTGATGATAAGCTGTCGCTTGGTTTCTAGAGCTAAGGGAATGGTTATCCATATTTCAATTACTCTAGCCTCAGCACTTTTTGATAAATTTTGTCAATATTTCTAAAAATTATTATCATGATCCAAGTTTATGGATCTTTATGAGCCAGTGAAACTTTTTAAACATTGAAATAGGGATACTGGATAAGGTTTTATAATACGTTACTGCATAGTTTCTAGTGGTAGTGCAATGGTTTCAACATTTTAACGTCACGATTTTTAGCAATTTTTTGACAAAATGTGCCAATTTTTTTGAAATTCATTTCACGTCTTTCCGGACGCAGGGGCCAAAAATATTCCTTAAAGGTTTGATGATAAGTTACTGAAAAAATTTTAGTTGCCCGTAATAGCTTTCAATTTTTTAATATGACATTTTTAAGCAATTTTTTTTATAAAACGACGTTTTTTTTTCAATTTTTTTGAAATTTTTCGTCATTTTTTAGGTTTCTCCAACCTCAAGGGCCAACGAACCTCATCCAGGGTTTGAAAATAGGTTACTGCATTAGTTCTAGTAGTAACAGATTAGTTTTCAGCGTTTTAACATCACGAATTTTAGCAGTTTTTTTTAATGAAACTTGCGTTTTCGATTTTTTTTTGTAAAATTTGTCATTATCTAAGTTTTCCGAGTCCCAGAAGCCAGGAAGTCCCCTATGGTGGTTGATAATATGGTACCAAAAATTTTTACTGGCCATAAAAAGGTTTTCATTTTTTATCACAAAATTTAGCTATATTTTAACAAAACCTGCAATTTTTTTCAAGTCTTTGAAACTTTTTGTAATTTTTTAGGTTTCTCCAACCTCAAATGCCAACGAACCTCCTGCATGGTTTGATAATAGCTAAATTCATAGCTTGTAGTTGTAATAGAAGGTTTTCAATATTTTAACATCACGAATTTTAGCTTTTATTGTAAAACTTGCATTTTTCGAATTTTTTAAAATTTTTGTCATTATCTAAATTTTCCGAGCCCCAGGAGCCAGAAAGTCTCCTATAGCGTTTGATAATAGGGTACTGAAAGTTGATTCTGGCCATGAAACGGTTTTGATTTTTAGCAATATTTTGATAAAACATGCAAGTTTTTTTTAAATTTTAAAGTTTTCTCCCACTCCAAGGGCCAACGAACGTCCTCCAGAGTTTGATTATAAGCTACTGCATAGATTCTAGATGTAATGGAGTGTTTTTCAAGATTTAATATCAACAAATTTTATAAAACATTTGCAATTTTTTCAACTTTTTTGACTGTTTTGAGATTTTTTCCGGCGCCAGGGTCCTTCCAAGGTTTGATGATGAGCTGTCGCATGGTTTCTAGAGTTAATGGATGGGTTATCCATATTTCAATTACTCTAGCCTGAGAAATTTTTGATAAATTTTGTCAAATTTTTTAAAAATTATTATCATGATCCAAGTTTATGGATCTTTATGAGCCAGTGAAACTTTTTAAACATTGAAATAGGGATACTGGATAGTTTCTAGAGACAATGAAATGGTTTCGAGGAATTTTAATTTAATGAATTTTAGCAAGGTTTTGTTAAAGTTTGCGTTTGTTTTCAAAGTTTTTGAATATTTTTGTCCTTTTACGATCATTTCTGACCAACGAAGATTTTCAAGTCATGCAGATGAGTTACTTGACATAACTCCAGAGACAAAAATAGTTTTGAAGATTTTGACTGCGAAATCTGGAAGCCTTTTTAAAAGTTTTGCAATACTTGGCAACTTTTTAAAATATCAGTTTTTTTTATTTACTAAAAAGGCTTGAAAACTATAAGTTGCGGAGTCGGATCAAGCTAAAGCTAGCCTCTCTAAACTGAGGCTAGCTACTGACGAGCCAACCGCTCGCCGGTCCTTTGAGAGCAATTCGCCCGACGTTAGTCGGTTATGTTTTTCTGAGCGAGAGAAGTGCGAGTAATTTTTGCTGAGCGAGTAATTTTTGTTCGGTCGCTGCGTTGAGAAAATGAATTTCTGACTCAGAAGTGCTTAAGATGATAGCGCAGATAAATAACTGTTTTGGCCATTTATTTTGCTTACCGTTTGGTTTTGTGTAGAAATGTTTTTTGGTTGACGCTGCATCATTATGTTAAACTCTGAAATTGATAGTGCAGTGCTTCCTAATAATGCGGTACAGATGCAAAATCGGCGCATCTTTCTCAATTTTATTTGATTTTTTGGCTTTCCATTTTTCGCGGCTCTCTCTGAGCAGACTCGTTTGCAATCAGTGTCTATGGTAACATCCCTTTCGATAATAGGTGCATTAATTTCCTCTGTTTTTGACGTGGGATCTTTTAGTTTAATTGAATTCTTATAATTTTAATCCGATTTTAGTGCATTTTGTCGTTGCACTTTTTAAGTTTTTTGTTTGTATTTTGGTCTGATAATAGTCTGATAATTTAAATATTTTGGCTTTAAGGTTTGTAATTCATTGAATTTATGTTTGATAATTTATATATATTCACTTAACATGCAAGGTTAGGTTAGAACATGAAATCTGCTTGTTTCTCTAATTAACTAAGTTTTCGAAGTTAGGGAGTCTCGTTCCTATTTTTTTCCTATGTATTCATAAAATTCTTTTATTTGGCTATTTCTTTCTCACAATTATCATATTAGCTTTATTGGCTGTTATTAGTTTTCTCTCAGTTCTTTTTTTATTTTTTCAAGATTTTTGTTACGACCATATGACGTCACGATCACTTATCATGCGTGATACGTTTTTTGATTACATGTGACTTTCCTGTCATCAAATTGTCTACATTACGACGAGAAGATAAGGTGGACTGGGTATGGGTAACTTTAATTGAAAGTTATTTCAGATCCGCTAATAAAAGCTGCAAAAAGTTATACAGATTCCTTCTCAAAATGTAAAATATTATCGATTAATGTTAAGTTTAAAATGATCGATTAACTAATAAGTCTCAATTGAGAGCAATTAAAAGAGCGAAAAAAACTGTCTTTGACTTTTTTCGCTCTTTTAATTGCTCTCAATTGAGACTTAATAGTTATTTATTGCTCTCAAACGAAGTTTGTAGCAATTATATTAGTCCTGCCTGTCTTTTTTATGTGATTTTTTGCTTGACCAATTTTTCGTCTGACGCTTTTGACTTTTCGTCCTAAAACGGAATAAACAGGTAGCGCCCAGCTCTGTTTCAGCTCAGAATGTTGTCCCCCACCCCACGGTTGCCCAACCCCCCTTCCCTCCCAGCCACTACCGATCACTAAAAACACTCGATTTTATACTAATTTTCACAATTTTTTTCAAGCTTTTTGAAAATTTTTGTCATTTTTTGATTTCTTTCAGCCCTAGGTGTCAAGGAAGCTCCTCTGGGGTTTTATGAAAGCTAATTGCATAGTTTCTAGTGGTAGCGGAATGTTTTTAACATTTTTTTAGCATTTTTTTTTGAAAAAACGTTTAATTTTTTTCATTTTTTAAAATTTTTTTTTCAATATTCACCTCTTTCCAGACGCAGGGGCCAATAACGTTGTTAATTGTTTGATAATATGTTACTTATAAGTTTTTATTTGCCATGGAATAGATTTCAACTTTTATCACAAATTTTAGCAGTTTTTAAGTTTTTTGAAATTTTTTGTCGTTCTTAAGGTTTCTCCATCCTTAAGTGCCAATTAACCTCGTCTAGGGTTTGACAATAGGTTACTGTACATTTTCTAGATGTAATGGAATGCTTTTTAAGATCTTAACCCCACGAATTTTTGCATTTTTTTTGCAAAACTTGCAATGTTTTTTTTTTTGATTTTCTCAACATTTCTTGACATTGTTTTTTCGGCCTCAGGGGTCAGAAAGCCTTTGTTAGGGTTCGATTATAAATTACTGCATAGCTTCTAGATGTAATGGAATGTTTTCAAGATTTTGATATCAGCAATTTTAAAAAATATATGCAATTTCAAGTTTGAATTTTTTATCCTTTTTCTGGCACCAGGGTCCTAGGGACCTCCTCGAGGAAGGTTTGATAATACGTTGTCGCATAGTTTCTAGATATCATGTTATGGTTATCAATAATTTAATGACTCAAGCTTTAGCCATTTTTTGATAAAATTTTTTTTTTCAATTTTTCGGAAAATTATTGTCATGTTCCAGGTTTATGGATCTTTATGAGCCAGTGAAACTTTTAAACGCTTGAAAAAGGTATACTGGATAGTCTCATTAGACAATTAAATGGTTTTGAAGATTTTATATCTTGAATTTTAGCAAGATTTTGTTAAAATTTGCGATTGTTTTCAAAATTTTTGATTTTTAATGGACTTTTCTGAGTTTAACGATCATTACTGGCCAACGAAGCTTTTCAAGTCTTGCAGATGGGTTACTTAAAATAATTCCAGAGACAAACATGAGTTTGATTATTTTCACTGCGAAATCTGGAATCTTTTTTAAAATTTTGCAGTATTTTGCAAGTTTTCAAAATATGTTTTTCATTTGATTTATTTACTAACAAGGCTAGAACTGAAAGTTGCAGTGTCGAATCCAACTAAAGCCTGCCGTACTAAACCGTGGCTAGCTACTGACAAAGCCAACCGCTCGCCGGCCGTTTTAGAGCAATTCGCCCGACGTTAGTCGGTTATGTTTTAGTCCTGTAGTCTTTTTTATGCAATTTTTCGTTTGACCGAAGTTCCGTTGGACTCCTGACTTTTCGTACTCGAAAACGGGAAAAACAGCCTCTCGGATGACTAGACTCTAAGTGTGCGATTCACCGAAACTGATCACGGAGACAAATTAGTAGTATGAAAGGCGGTTCTTTCACCCCCCCCCCCCCCCTTTCATGTCCCCCAATCCCCACCTCCTGCATATCGTTCCACCCGTAACCCAGCGTGCTCGATCACCACCCCCGGTGTTCTTCCCCCGTGCCCTCCTCCCTTGACTACACGCCTCTGCCGCCTCCCCCGCTGTGCTCACCACACGCGCCTTCAGTTAAGCTAACGCTAGCATCCCGAAACCGTAGCTAGCTTGTGACGAAGCCTACCGTTCGCCAGTGGCTTGAAAGCAATCCGCCCGACGTTAGTCGGTTGTTTTTATTATCTTTTTGGGACTTCAGATTTACGAAGCTATTGCGGCTATTTTCTGGCAATCTGCCAGCTATGTTAATTCTTGCTCGAATTGTTTGGGTTTTTCGAATTTCGAGAGTGATTTTACTATGCTTTGTATCGTTGTTCTTTAGCCCCTCCTACTGGGGCGTTTGCTGTCTACTCGAGCAAAACCAGCTTCAACAAGAAGAACAAGTCGTACAAAAACAACCCGGCTGTTAAAAACATCAATTCCTCAACCTCCAAGCCATCCTCAGCTCAACATAGCAGCCCTGCTGGACACGGAAATGAATTACCCGCAGCAGCTCTTGCAAGTCGAGAAAGAGAGGCGGTTGCTGAAAAAAGAAGGTCCCTGGATATTCCGGGAGAGAGCGGGGGAGGAGTAACTGGTAAAACTGTCAGTCAAGCTGCTGCTGTTGGATTTGGTCGGGACTCCAAACGGATTAAATTGGATGCAGTGAATAACATCTCTGACCAATCATCTGCCTTAGTTGGAGAAAAGCGGTCTGTGATCCAAAGCTATGACGCAAGTGGTGCTAGTGTTAGTTTGCCCAATGAGAGAACAATGGAGAGTGGTGATCGTACGAATAGAGGAGCAGGAGAAACAACAGACTCTGACAGACTGTTTGAGCCCATTGACATTCCTTCTAGAGCTGCTGATCGTGTCACCAACCGAAATAGCAGTAGTAATGAAGTTAATATTAATAATCAAAACAATATCAGTGTTGACGACACATCGACAGCTAAAGCGGCATCCGATTCTCGTTACCACCACCTCGACAGGCAAGGGCTCCTTTGTTGAAATACTTTTTTAAAATAAATATTGCTGACTTTTTCCTGTTCTAAATGCTTAAAGGACGAGGCTAACCAATAAAAGTTTTGCATGGCATTATAAAGGTTTTCAATGTTAAAGTTTTAAAAGATTATACACATTCGTGGAAGGGGACGAAAGTGTTCCTTGGTCTCTTTTCAAGTTGAAATTGCACAGTTGTAGAAAATGAATAATGATATTTGTTGTATTTTTAAATATACTTTTAATAGGTGATATACTCTTAAGATGTGACCATGTTAAATGTATTTAGAGCCAAAATTACTCCAGAAAGGACTCTAAGTCCTTTCACTTCTCGCTCACCTCGCAAGTTGGGGACTGCGTCCTCGAAATATCAACAACCTCAAGTTGTGCCCAAACAGACCCAACCTGGAGTTGGGGACAACCCGTCATCTGTAGACTCCACAATATCCTTAGAAGGTGGACAATCTGGTGGTCAACAGTTTCCGGTGTCGGACACCCAAGGCTGTGCGAGTGTTCGTTCTAATGACTCACCTTGCAGCAGCACCTCTTCAACTGCTCTAAGCAGCGCCACTAGCTCAAATGCTACTGAAAACGCTGTCAACTCGAGAGATAATTCCAACAACACCCCAATAGTTTCATCGCATTGGAAGCCGTATCAAGTTGGCCGACGTAGTCCGCTCAAAGTGGTGAGCGACAGGAACAAACACCCCAAAAACGATCCTCCGACTGCCCGCGTGTTACCAATGGCGAGAGCCAAGCCCTACTCGCCTAATAGAAATCAGCATGGTGCTGCCGGGTTACTGAACAGGGCAAACTCAGCTGCTAGTGACTCATCTCGCTTCTCGAATGTTTCCGAGATTGAGCGAATTAGATCTCAGAATTTAATGACTAACCCAAATATCATGCGCGTGGAGGAGATTTTCAAGGTAATTTTTCATTCATTCTCAGATTTTAAAAAGGTTACCAACTATAAGCATAAGTTATGTGACTCTGAAAGTATCTTTGAAAACCTGACACTCGAGAACCGCCTAGCCGTTAGATATATAAGTCAGAATTTCGAAATAATATGAGCGAGTCACGTAAACTTGCACAAAGCACCACGAAATATAGCATTGTATATAGGAGAATCTGATGCTAGAATTTGACTCTGCAGGAATCTGACATTCTAAAACTTACACGTGAGTGTTGTTCCAAGCTAAAATAAAGCGGAAACGTACTTGAATCAGCTACATTCTGTTGAGGCTGGCCAATTTGACTGCCTTCTAAAGGTTGCGGATTTGCAGGAAGTGGAATCTTTGAAGACGCCTGATCCGATTTTGCCATTCTCTGTCAGTGCGTCAATGGGCTGTGGAGGGGGTGAGCCGAACAATAACAACAACCGGGCTGCTAACGAAGCCTTTGATTTGGAGTCGCTCCTTCTTCCTGTTAGTGCATTTAGTTGATATTTATCTGGATCTACATTTATTTCGCCGGTCATTGTACCCCCAATAGCAAATTGTTTTTATAGCTGTAAGCTGAGCGTAGATTTATTGCGGTGCTCTTGGTTTTTTACGACTTCAAGTGGAATATCGGCTTTCTTGAGATTTTTTTAAACCGGAAATACTATTTGTTGCAAGGGCGTTAGCGAAAGAGTAAAATTGCCACGTGAACTATTTTTTTTCGAGCCAGTGAGCATGCGTTGCGTTCTGTGAATAACCTTTCGACTTTGAAAAGTGTGTTTGACATAATGGCTCATATAGAGAACTGTTTTCACCATTTTTTGTGTCCAATTGGCCTAATTTTTTTTCTTGTAGTGCGGGTTTCTCTATATTTACTTTTGATCAATGATGCATCAAAATGTAACCCCCTGGAGTCGGTAATACAGCGTTTTTGAGAGCCAATTAATACGTTTCAAGTACAAAATTGATTTTTTCAACAAATTCAATGTCGGATCTTCAAGTGGACTTTTTGTCATTAGTTGGTATGGCAACATCCCATCTGATGGTTCATGCATTAAATGCCTCTGTTTTTGACGTGAGGTTTTCGTTCATAAAATTGTAAGCATATTGGTCCTTCTTCGGTGTTTTTTGTCCACATTCTCTAAGTTTATTTTATTTTAAGTTAATTTACTAGTTTACTAGAATACGGATTTCTATATACCGTCAGGTGTTTATTTTGGTGTCATTGATCATTCAAATGTTTTTGACGTTATATTTTGGCAATTCATTGAAAATTCATTGTTTGATTTTGATTTTAAAATATTTCATGGCTTCAATTCTTTCAGTTCTGGTTCCTGTTCTTATTTCGGCAGGAGGATGGCAATTTAATTTTTTTGAACCTCCAACACTAAATGATAAAATGTCATTAATAGCCGCACTCATCTTTTCAGCCGGCTATTATAGCGCTCCGATTTTTTTTACTTCGTCGAATAAAAAAATGTTTCGCTTTACCTCATTTTGCCGCCTTTTCAACATTTTGCGTGAAATCTTTTTGACTTTTCTAGGCTAGTTTCTCTCTTCTCTCATTCTGCTAAAAGTGATTTTGAACATCAGTTGCTCAGCAAAGCAATTCAAAATGAACAGAGTCCGTATAATAAATTGAAGTCAGAAGTAGAAACGGGATAAACCCATAAAGCCCAATTTTAGATGCGCGCTATTTGAACGTCGTTCCTATAAGTCTTATTTACCATCTCTAATGCTTATTGTTATTGATCGTAGCCCCTGTAGCCTCTCTCTAAAACAGAAGTATGTTCAACCACGAAATGCCATCAAAATAAACCGGACTTAAAAAAATGTTTTGGTACAAAAATCTTTTTTTTTTCAATATCTTCTGTTATTTCAATCCCAGTCATGCTTATTGGAATCAACGGCGGCTATTTTCCGGCAATCTGCCGGGTACGTTTATCTGTCTACTCAAATTTGTTCCAGTCGATTTCCAATTATCAACATCATGATGATGTTTTTGTGTTAATATGGCCGAAGTGAGCACTCTAATGCGTTTTTTTCAAAAATATCTTCGTTGAGTTGTTACCATAATCTATAGTTTCATTTGTTTTGTCTGTATGCGTAGTTAAAATAAATTGCAGTTTTATTCTTTTTTTTACTTGTGTCACTTTTTTTGTTTGCACTTGTTATCGTTCAGCATAATGTGGCTTAGAACTTGTTTGAGTTACTTATATTTTTTCCGTTGTTTGCTGGTACATCTATACGGCTATCCATTTTCTGTAAAATTTCGCAAAAAAATGCTTTTCTGCCTTTTTGTTTCAAGGTTTCTCCTTCGTCGTCTTCCATAGTTTGAAATAAATGTAACAGACATCTCCAAAAATGTTGCCAATGATGACATCCCAAGGTGTTTTTCGGGTTGGAGGGCTCAAATTTTTCAAGACCGGTTATTTGGCGACAATTTTTGTATCTCAGTAACTATTTTGAGCGCATTACTTTTTATCCATCCTAAACATTTTAGTTATTAATAGCCACCCTCATCTTCTCAGCTGGCTATTATAGCGCTCCTATTTTTTTTACTTCGTCGAACTTTTTTTCGCTTTACCATTTTGCCGCTTTTTCAGCATTTTGCGTGAAAACTTTTTGATTTCTCTAGGCTATTTTCTCTCTTCTCTCATTCTGCTAAAAGTGATTTTGAACATCAGTTGCTCAGCAAAGCAGTTCAAAATGAACAGAGCCAGAATAAAAAATTGAAGTCAGAAATAGAAACAGGATAAACCCATAAAGCCCAATTTTAGATGCCCGCAATTGGAACGTCGTTCCTATAAGTCTTAGTTACCATCTCTAATGCTTATTGGTATTGATAGTAGCCCATATTGTATCTCTCTAAGAAAGAGAAGTTTGTTAAACTACGAAATGCCATCAAAATAGGAACGACTAAGACTTATAGGACTTAAAAAATGTTTTCGTACAAAAATCTTTTTTTTTTTCGATATCTTCTATTCTTTGAATCCCAATCTTGCTTATTGGAATCAACGGCGGCTATTTTTCGGCAATCTGCCGGGTATGTTTCAACTTTGCCAGTTATGTCTCTAATAATACAGAATTTCGCAATTTCAAGATTTCTTTGTGAACTTTGTGGCTCGAAATCTTGATTTTAATTTAAGATCTCTGCATTTTTTTAATGAATTACTTGTTTTCTTTTTTGCGTGCTTCAATGATATCAAGGTTCAAATTTTCCCAGTTGCACCAGTGGTTTAATGTTTTACCAGTTTTTCTAGTTAACTGTGGTGAAGTGTACTTTTTGGGACATTAATGGCGTTCATGGCCGCAAAACAGTTTTGTGTTGGCACTCCATTTTTTTAAACCTGATGTACTATTTGTTCTGACGTTAAAGCAACAATGACTGAAACTGCCATGTATTTTTTTTCTGAGCGAGAGAAGTTTTACATTGCGTTGCTTTCTGTGATTGAGTTTCGATTTCGATAAAACTTTTTGAGAGTGGTTCAAATTTGTAAACTTTTATAGCCGCTTTTCGTCCAGTTGGCACAATTTTTGCTTTTAGTTTGATCTACTTGCGGAAATATTTTTTAGTCGAAGCTGCATTAATAATTAAACCCCTGGAGTTGGTATCACGGTAATTTTGAGAGCCTGATAAACCGTTTCAAGTGCAAAACGGGCACTAATTTCTAATCTTAGTTTTTTGAAATTTTCCATACTTTTTTTCATTTGTTTTCTTTGAGCGGACTTTCTTTCATTTCAATTTATATGGCAAATTCCTCTTGATATTATGCAATGAACGCCTATTTTAATGTGATGTTTTGTTTTTATGAAATTTTATGACGGATGGTCCGATTTTACTCGGTTTTCAATTTTTCGTTTGTTTTTGGTCTTTATTTCTGGGAAGTCTATGCACACCATCAGGCGTTTCAATTTTGCGATTTTACGAATTGAATTGTTTTTTGGAGTTCGGTTTTTAAATTTCAGTAATTTTTTGTTTCCTGGGTGCGTTTTTGACAATATTTTGACAATTTTTTCGTTATGTTTTTTATTGTTTTGAATCTCTGAATTCAATTTACTTTTTTATTCTAGATTTATGTATGGATTCTTAGTTTTTGTCGGCGTCAAATGATTAATAATGAAATCTCCTTGTTTTTCTGCTTCATGATGAAGTATTTTTTGTTTCGTTTTTTTAATGCGTTTTTATTCTCCTTATCCTAGCTAGTATGATTCTAGATTTCTCCTCAGACCTATTGTTTTACTCGCTCTGCTTTCATTAGTTTTTGAAAAAATTGTTAATTTTAATTCCTTAGATTTTGTAATTGTTCTATTTGCAATTAATTACATTTAATGTAGTGCAGCGCTGAGAAGTTGCTGGGATTCCGTTCAAAATTTTGATCTTTTAATTTCTCGAATATTCTTGGGTCTAGGTTTTGGTAAACTTTTTTCTGCCTTTGAGTTTTATTCTTCTTCCTTTGCTTCTTTCATGATTAATTTGTTTTGCAATAGTTTCAACTCGGCTACGTTATATCTAGCAAGAGAAATATATCTTCTGTTTGTCTTTATTGCTGTGGCTCCAGAACAAGAGATTTTGTGTTATTTAGTCCTTGTTTTTTTTTAATGTTAAATAATTGAGTTTAGTTTCTAAGAGCGTTTTCTGCCTATCGATTTCACAACGTAAATTTTTAAACCAAATCTGGCGAGATAAGAATGAATATGCAGATGCAAAAGGTATTGATTTTGGCTGCAATTACGGTTATTTTTCTTGTTTTGTCATCTGACGGTCAGTCTTCATTTTACATTAGTTCTAGTACATTCTTACGCTTGACTTGCAAGCAGCTTTTTCACTTTTTTATTTCTTGGGTTTTGCTTGTTTTAAATTTGAGTTTTTAACTGTGTTATCGGTGAGTGGAAAATTTGACTGAATATCATCCCGTATATCACAAGTTCGAACCTCTGCGAATTGGAAACGTTTTGCACCCAAAAGGTCTTTTTTACAACTCGAAGAGTCTCGATAGTTTTTGGAGTTTATTGAAAACCTGAGGTGACGCACGTTAATTTGTTTTATTAAACGGCTGAACGAATTGAAGAGACTAGAGGAGAAGTTGATTTCTTGATCATGCTGCCGTTGCGAGTGATCAAGAGTAATATAGGTTTAAAAAAAGCTAAGAGAGCAAATTTATCACGTACTTTTTTTTCGATGCAGTTTTATATATAATTAATTTTTTCTTAGTCGTTTTTCTAAATCGTACTTATAAGTATTTGTTTTTCTGGCAGCGTTTTTAACCATCTAGATTCTCATATATTAGATTTTTATATGCATGCTTTCGCTATGTTTGTCATTTCGCTTTTTTAGACGCCTTTTAATTTCATTGATATCCTGTTAAGTTTGTCGTCGAAGAAAATTGTTGAAATTCAGTTCTATCAAGTATCTCCTGACCAGTTTTTTTTCATTTCTGACGTTTTTTGCTTTCAGAATCAGATTATCGTGTTAGTTGTTATAGTTTTCCTAGGGGTATTCTTATTGTTTGAAAAAAATAATGGTTTGATAAGACAGTAAATTGAGAATTTTTTTGGTCGTGTTTTAGTTGTTCTCGAATGCGTTTTGGGTGTCGTTTGCATTCCCAGTGGACAAAATTTTTTTGTATGATTTACGGGGCGCATTTATTGGGACTTTGAATCTTTAATTTTTTCTCTTTGCGCAATTTCTTACATCTTTTTTCACAGCTTGTTCATCGTAATGTGAAATATTTTTGATATCTTCATCTGGGGCTAATTTGAACCTTCTCTATTTGTGCTCAAGGTGTTTCTAAACAACAGTTGATCAGCGAAATAATCTAGAATCCCACGAAGGCAAATTTATACCACTCCTTGAATTTAATCTTTTAGGTCTTAGGAACTATCTAATGCTTTTTGGTAGTGAAACTAGCCGCTGTATACTCTCACAGATACTGGGGTGTACATAACTACGACATTGGATCTAAATAGTTTACACTGAAAAAGTTTTATGCACAAAAATCTACTTTCTTTATGTTATTCTAATCCTATTCGTGGTTACGGTCTTCGACGGAGATTTTTTGGTTCTGTGCCAATTTTTGTAGTTATTTTGTTTTGTCTCTTTAATGTCAAAAATGACCATGACCGTTTGCTAATGAAGCATAGATAATTCTAGTTAATTTTTTTCAATTCATAGTTGGTGTGTTTCATTACTTTTGTTCTCAACATTTTAAGCACATTTTTTTGATAATTTATTATCATATCATTCAATCTAATTAATCACCAGATCACTCATTGGTTGCCTATCAAGTGATAAGTCATAGGATGATTATGAGGCTTTTATAAGCAAATCAATTGTTTAATCTTGGTGCTAGAGCTTTCTATGACTTTGAGACATTGTTAATTAAAATGTACAAATATGTGGGTGTTTGCCCCTTCCCCTTTTATTGTTTTTTTCCTATAACTTAGTCTCCTTAATGATAATTGTCATACGGTGCTAATGAAGCATACAAAAATCTGCTTACTTACTTGAGTTCATAGCATTGTTTTTTATTAGTTCTAAACTGATTCTTTTTTCAGCGTTTCGTCTCTTGAGTGCTTTTAATGTGATACATCTGATATATTTGAGAATATTTGCATTTACTTGAATCCTTTAACCGGGAACTAATGCTTTTGGTTAATTTGACGTTATTTTTTGTAAAAATTTTTGTTAATATTTGATTTTAGCCTTGTCGGTTAGTATCAGAAGTGACAGGTCCGATTTGTTTTGCTAATAAGGCAAAGTAATCTAATTATTGCTTTAAGTAAACGGCTAGTGTTTTTCATAACTTGGACTTTGTTTGTTTTCAAAATTTTTTAATGATTTTTTTAAGTTTCAATAGGATTTTTTTTATTAATGTTGTCTCATCATTTAACCTCATTAGAGATGTTTGTCATAGGTTGCTAATAGGGACTATTTTAATTGTTTCAGTTGAAAGCTAATGCCTGCTATGACTCTCACACGAGTTGTTTCCAAGAGATATCAAGTTTTGGAGTTTTCCTAGCTTTTTTTGGTCCAATCGACAATTTTCTATCGTTTACTGTGCACATTTACTTTGAATCTTTAATTTTTTCTTTTTGCTCAATTTGTTCTTTTGCCAAGATGATAGTTTGTTCTTTTTTGTACTATATGCTAAACATCCGTCAGACGTAAAATAAAGTTATCTGACAATCTGTTTATAGCTGTAAGCTAAGCGTAGCTACATTGCGTTGCTCTTGGTTTTTGTTTCGTCTGACGCCTTTTCGTTTTAAATTTGTTCTAGAACATTCTCTAGCTTTTCAGTCACTTTTTCATGCGTGATTCTCGCTTCTGTGTGACCTAAGTGGGCATTCAGAATTTATGTCTGCTGCTCAATTAAAATCGAATGTAAGATGTAGTGTAAAAAAGATACTGGTAGGCGATAAGTTTAGTTTTTGATTGGCCGCTTTTTTAAACTCACTTTTTTAAGCTCATTTTAGTATCTGTTTCTATATGTTTTAAGGCACGCAAGTGTGTTTAGCGGCTGTTCCGGTGGTTTGCGGGCTTACTATCAGACAATCTTTTATGTTTATTGTTTTGGTTTAAATGTTATTACCTGCCGGTCGTCATCTTCTCAGCCGAGTTATCATATCAATTTTTTGTTATCATATCACTCAATCTAATAAATCACCAGATCACTCATTGGTCACTCATTGGTAGATCACTCAAGTGATAAATCATAGGCTGATTATGAGGCTTTTATAAGCAAATTAATCGTTTATCTTCGGTGCGACTTTGAGATGTTCATTAAAAAATGAGCAAATTTGTGGGTTTGTCCCCTTTTATTGCTTTTTTATAACTTAGTCTCATTAATGACAATTGTCATACGGTGCTAATGAAGC
Source organism: Convolutriloba macropyga (assembly GCF_964194025.1). Taxonomy (NCBI): domain Eukaryota; kingdom Metazoa; phylum Xenacoelomorpha; order Acoela; family Convolutidae; genus Convolutriloba; species Convolutriloba macropyga. The sequence continues at coordinate 13,402,494 of NC_134470.1, forward strand.
ATAAACGAATCTGATTACTTACCTGAGTTCATAGCATTTGTTTTTTTTACTTTTAAACTGATTCTTTTAGTGTTTCGTCTCTTGAGTGAATCAAATGTGATACTTTTGATATGTTTGTGAATATTTGCAAGTACTTGAGTTATTCAACCGGGAGCTAATGCTTTTGGTTTTTCTGACGTTATTTGTTGTTATAAAATCTTTGTTAATAATTGAGTTTAGCCTTTTGTTTATTATTTTTGCTCTCTTATCGTTTAGTATCAGCAGTGACAGGTCCGATTTGTATTGCTAATGAGGCAAAAATTGACCTAATTATTGCTTCGAGTAAATGGCTATTGGTTTTCATGACTTGGACATTGTTTTCAAAGTCTTTTCATGATTTTTTTAAGTTCTGATGGTATTCGATTTACTTTTGTTGTTCTATCATTTAATCTCATTAATGTGTCGTAGGTTGCTTATAGGGATTATTTTAATTGTTTCATTTGAAAACTAATGCCTTCTATGACTTTCACACGAATTGTTTCTTAGAGATACGAGTTTTGGAGCTTTCCTATTTTTTGTGGGTTCACTTTGTTGTCTTATCTGTTAGTCCATTAATGGCAGTTCTCATCTGTTGCTAAGGCTGCTTAAATCAATCGAATTGATTGTTTCAGTTCATGGTTTTTTCGCTTTCTATGACTCATGCGCTCTTCGTTTTCAAAAAGGATGGTAGTGATTGTTGAGTTTTGCTAGTATTTCTTGTACTTATTGTGGTATTATTTGGAAATTTTGAGTTCCGCTGTGGCTCAAGCTGGTCAACTGCGACTATTTTCCTGCACTTTGCAAGCTATGTTTCGGAATGTTTTGGGCTTTTAATCTGCGTTATTGTTTCGCAATTTTAACTAGGTCAGAAAAGCAGGCTATCTGAACAAAATTTTAAATATACAACATTCTACTTTTCAATTTTTAGCAAGGTCTCGATGTGACAGGTATATGGACTGGTTTTTTTGCTCTCTTAGTGTTCGGATTTGAGATTTGTCTTGTTGAGATCTATATAAGTGAACTTATATAATTGTTTTTTCTCGGAATAAATTATCAACTCATACAATAAATGTTTGCATCCAAAAATAGTCTATAATGGATGATGTCAATAATGTTAATTTAGTTCACAATCATTTTGAGTTGGAACTTGCTATTTTAGAATTCACGTTTGTTAGACGGAGACAGTCTTTCACCCGAGCAAACGCAAGGTGTCAACCAGCCCAACAACGTTAATGGCGTTGAACCAGTTGGTAGCAAATATGAGATTAAAGCATCTGCCGGTAGTCACCAGATGTTATCAGCTGACGAAACTCGGTAAGCGTTTGAAATCTTTTATCTTTTTAACGAGAAAATGTCGATGGTACACTAACATTTTCCCCGTACATCGCTGTCTGTAATTCTTTTGTAATTAATAAGAAATAATTGACATTTGTTAATTATCAAATCAACTTTATAGTTCATGCGTTTGTAATCTCAATTTTTGGGGATTGCTTGTTCAGCTGGTTTTTGCCAGATTTAATCAGCAATTGTAATAGTCTTTTTACGCGATTTTTATTCTGACTCTTTTGACTTTTCCACCTCAAGAACAGGATTAACAGGTAAAACCCGGATGGCAGCTGGGGAGTTCTTAAAGTCCTGCCCTACTAGTTTCTTAAGTGTACAAATCAACTAAGCTGCTGAGAAGTCACACAATTATTGTAAAGGGCAGTTTTGGCGGTTTCGACCCCTCACTAAGTCCGTATCCCCTATTAGCTATATATTAAAAAAAATAGCTACTGGTATCTAATTGTGAGATAGTCTTTGCATAAATAGAGCAGTTTCCATATAATATGTGTTTACTCGGCGACTCCAATTCAATTATTATAGCTGCGAAGCTGTAAGCTAAGCGGAGCTGTAAGCTAAGCGGTGTCCTTGGTTTTTACGACTCGAAGAGGAGTAATGGTTTTCTCTCGGTCTTTTTTTACAAGAAGTAGTTTTGTTCACGCGGCATTTTGACCTAAAAGCCAAAGTGAGAAAAAGTGCCATAGTGAACAGATTTTCGCTAAGCGAGAGAAGTGTTTTTGATCATGCGCTACGTTCAGTGAATGAATTTTTGACTTTGAAAATGTTCTTGAGAGTGCCGCCCCCACTAGATAACCGATTTTAACCGGTTTTTCGTCCATTTGGCTCATTTTTTTTAATTATAATTTGTTTTTTTTTTGTAGAAATTCTTTTTTGACCGATGTTGCATTAATGTATAACTTTATAACATTGATACCGCAAATATTTGCAGAGCCTAATATTTTTTTTCAATGGTAAAATGGGCTCATATTTCTCAATTTTAAAGTTTATTTTTGATTTTTTTTTCATTAATTTCTTCCGGTTTGGATCTTCGAGCGGACTTTTTTTCTATAAAATCAATGTATATGGCAACGTTCGATTGGCAATTCGTGAATTGAACAACTCTTTTGTTCAATTGCTAAATAAATATGTGTCCTTAATTTTGGATCCATATTTTTTGGAGGTTATTTAAAACAGAATGTAAAAGTCGATGCCGCATGTGAAAACTGTGTTTAGGTCAAACGGCTGAACTAACCGAGAAGCAGAAAAAAAGAGCGGTTTTCTGATCGTATCGTTGAATACAATTGTATACGTTAGAGGCGAGAAAGGAAGTTATGAAAAACGTTTCGTTAAGGGAACAAAATTTTTTAATCACGTGTGGCTTTCTCAAAACAGTTTTTTTTAGCTGCGAAGCTGTAAGCTGAGCGAAGCTATATTGCGGTGCTCTTGGTTTTTTTTTTGTTTTTTGTCGTCTGACGCTCTTTTTCGTTTTACATTTGTCCACACAGCAAAGCTGAAAAAGTCAAATTTTTTGAATGGCTTCTTCCTCTCACTAACGGCATTTGCGCGCGTGATGTCTTTTCTCACTCGCTTTAGAAAAAGTTTTTAGGTTATTTGCGTGATTAGATTTTGATCATACGTGACTTACCTCACTCAATAAAATGACTTTTGCACTTTAAAACTTAAATTTAGTTTAAATTTGTTGAAGGTCAACGGAACTCATTTGTGCAGTAAAGGTCCGCAATTAGAGGCTTCTGCGGAATGAATTTTAACAAGCTTTATTAATTTATCGCTAAATGTTTTTTACCTAATTTTTTGAGCGGCGTCGATTTTTTCAATTTAGATCTGTATCTGTTTCTATCTCTATTATATGGCAGGCAGGTCTATTCTTTCGCAGCTATTCCGGCAATCTGCCGGCTATGTTAGTTTTATTTCCAAATTTTCAATCAAAGGTTTTTCTCGGATTTATTTAATCTAGCAGTAGTTTGTTTGGAAGCACTTTTGAGCATCTGAAGCAAATATTACACATTTTATTTCAATCTTCATCTTTTTTTTACAATTTTGCATATTTTAAGCTTTTCTAGCTTTTTTTTTCTTGTTAACTTTACGGAGTTGTGTGGTTGAAGCTAGTTGTTGTAGCATTTTGATTTAGTGACTGCTCTGGCAGAAAAAGTATTGAAAGTTTTGGCCGAATAATTGTCGGGAGAAGTTAATTGTGAAAGCTGAACAGGGCTCATATAATTTTATTAAACATTTTTTCTAGTTTTGTTTTCTTGCTCTTAAATATAATAGCTGTTTATTACTTCAGTCAAATTTTGGTTGGGTGACTTTTGTACGAGAGAATTTAATTAACATTTTTCAAATTAATTGTGCCGAAATTGCATTTAGCGGTTTCAGAGAGATTTTTTTTAGAAAATTCTGCTTGACGCTTTTGTCTTTCATATCCTTTCCAGTTTTTTTGAACCCATTTTAATGTGTTGTCTGTTAATTGTAAATATTTTGCTGCAAACTATCTGTATAACAGGTTCCTTTACCAATAGTTGTTTCTGTAACTGCGACTAAAGTTGCATTTTATCAGGTTGTGTAACAATTTTTGTCAGATACTTTTCTCATATTTTTCTGTTGTTTCGAGTTGAATTCTTCCGGCTATGGTTTTTGTTTCGTCGTCTGGCGCTCATTTTTTTAACATTTGTTCACAGCGCTGAAAAATTCAAATTTTCTGAATGACTTCTTCCTCTCATTAACGGCTTTTGCGCGCGTGACGTCATTTTGCTCTCTCTCTCTATAAATATATATTTGCTTTCTCTCTCTCTCTCTCTCTCTCTCTCTCTCTTCTGCGCAATGAGTTTTAATAAGCTTTATTAGTTTATCGCTGAATGTTTTTTACATAGCTTTTTGAGCGGCGTCGATACCTTGTTCAACTTATATCTGTATCTGTTTCGATCTCTATTATATGACACGCAATTCTATTCTTTCGCAGCTATTCCGGCAATCTGCCGGCTATGTTTTCTTTGTTGCTATACATTGCTCTCGATTACTTTTGTAAAGCTTTAACAACCCCGCCCCTCGCTGAAATCAGGATTTGAACGTATTAACACTCGTTATTAATGGTTTCACTAGGAATTCGGTCTCGCGTCAATCCATCTATAATTCAATAGGCCAGAAAGCAGTACTCTAAGCTACACTAATTATACTCATACAGTATATTGTGAATTGGCGAAAACTCAAAGCATTTTTTTTAGCTATATATATATATATATATATATATATATATTATATAATATAAGTATATAATGTTTCACAGCACAATCTATTTCGCTAACTTTTCACCGTCCACCCCCCCCCCCCCCCCGATGAAGCAGGCGACAATTAACACGAGCATACGGCTGTCGTTTCAGAGAATTTCGTCCGACTTTATTCTGTTCCAATTTCAAATTTCATATGAACCAGGCACAAAACAACATCTGAAAATTTTCTGAAAACCTAAAAGACCTCGATTCGTCAGAATATACACATTGATTTCAGCTCACCCCTAGGCTCTCAAACTTAAAATTTTAAAAATAGTGTGTAATTAATTGAATGTCAGTTGTCTGAAGAAAGCCCTAGTTTGCAATATCTGGATTATCCAAATGGCAGTACGACTCAAAAAGTAACTTCTGCTAATCATATTTGGCATCAATTAGTCATTCAGACGAGATAATAAACAAAACCAGCGACTTTTGAGATTGTTGTAGAATTGTTGTTTGCGTTTGAACTTTTTGCCGTTTGGTAATGTCAATGAAAAACTGAATGGGTAGATCAGACTCTCCGATCTTTCATAGTTTTTATCATAGATATTTGAGGCCCTGTATCTTCTTTTTCATTGCCCTTCCAATAATTGTGCTATCAACGGTACAGGGATTTTAACACTGATATACTACCTGTTAAATTAGAATCTGAAAATATAAGCCGAAGTTCAGAAAAGGGCGAAAAGCAGAGCTTTGTGGATTTGGTGCTTTAACTTAATTAATGACTTCACTATTCAAGCTACATAGGCTTGAGCTCCAATGTTATGAAAGGAACGTAATCGTAGACTAATAATTCTTTTTATCAGCGTGGAGACCGACAGTCCAGTGATGACTGATTTGGAGCTGCCAAAAAGTGGCCATCTTTATTCTGGGAGGAACCCAACTTCATTGCGCGAGCCTTCTGCTCGTTCTCAAGAGTTAGAAGAATTTTCCAGGGCTGCTGCTAAGAAACCCGCTAGTCGCCGAGAGCACTCTGCCAAGGTAAATGAGCTATAAAATTGCAAGTTTCTGTCTGATGTTTAAGGATCTATTGAGGGCGCAAAAGTTTATGCCCACGTTGAGGTCCGAAACAGAATGGATCCAATTTTAAACTTGTTTCCTAAATCTACCAACACAATTTTTATGAGTCTGAAATCAAAAGTGAGCCAAGTCCTCATCACGGAATTTTATCTTTTTTCGATCTTTATATAATTCCCCCCCCCCCCCCAAGCACCTGGCCTTTTAATTGCTCTTGAGCGAAGTTCGTATCAATTATTGTAAACGTGTTGGTATTTTTTATGCAATTTTTTTGCTTGACCGTTTTTGCGCTTTTCTTCTAGAACATTCTTTGGCTTCTCAGGTGACTTTTGCACACTTTCGTTCTTCATTTTTGAGTGATCTCTATTGTTCTCACTCTGAAATAAAGCTTGTTGCTAATATAAAATGGATTGTAGCGTAGAATAAAAAAGGGCCTGATAGCCGAGTGGGCAGTGCTTCTCGTGAAGGATCGGGAGGAAAATGGTTCGAGTCCCGGCGGTCAACTATTTTTGCACCCATAAAGAAAAATTTATCTAGGCTACAGCCCCTTGATTAAATTGCCTCGCCTGTCGTTCGAGATCAATTCTTCCGAGATTAGTTGGTTTATGTTTTTTTTTTACATAATAATGTGCTGAAAAAAGTTAATTCTCTCGGGGGTTGTAAACAGAATAGATCCCAGTTGTCTTTTCGATTTGCTTCGTTTTTAGAGTTGTGACGGTGGAAGTGTTCCTTTTTAATAGCTGTGTCACTCAGCTATTATAGGCCCTCTTGGTTTTTACGACTCGAAGAGGAGTCTTGGTTTTCCAACGGTATTTTTTTACAGGAAGTATTTGTTTATGCGGCATTTTCTTCTAAAAGCCAGAATTATAAAAAGGCATCGATGAACAAGTTTTTTGCCGATTTTAGCTGTTTTTCATAGTTGGCCGATTTTAGCATAGTTGGCCGATTTTAGCATAGTTGGCCGATTTTAGCTGTTTTTCACGCATTTGGCCCTTTTTTCTGACTCGAAGAGGAGTTACACTTGACTTACCTCACTCTCAAAAATGACTTCCTCGCTTTGAAATTGACTTTTATTTACTTTAATTCAAAGAGATAAGGTCAAATGGGTGTGTGTCACTCTAAATGAAGGTTATTTGAGATCAGCTAATAGAGGCAGCAATAACTTATACAGATTTTTAATCAAAATATACCAGATCAGCCTTCAATGAAAAGACAAATTTTTTGTCTTTCTTTTTTACTGTTTTTTTTAGACTGCCGATCTACGAATCTATTGCGGCTATTTTCTGGCAATCTGCCAGCTATGTTTTTTAATATCTTCTATTCTTTCAATCCCAATCATGCTTATTGGAATCAACGGCGGCTATTTTCCGGCAATCTGCCGGGTGTGTTTTGAAATTTTGAAATGTTTTGACCTTATTCTATGTTTTTGAATTAGAATATGCATTCTCAGTTCCCCAGATTCATTGGCAGATGAATTTCCTGACAGATTAGGTCAATTTTTCAAGGATCTTTGCATGAATTAATTTAAACGTGTGTGTCTTATGCACTAGTTTTGCTAGACCGTTCTCTTCTAGAATGTTTTTTGCTCGCTCGAGTGATTAAAGGTTGAGTAAGTTTTATATACTTGGTTTGGCAGAGCTGGAGCAGGCAGAAATGGTCGGTTTCAAGGCAGATTTTGCAGGCACCTCATTTTAACCCTCTGTTTCTACCCGTCTTTTCCCTCCTTATTTGTGGCTAGCTTCTCAATGGTTAAGCTAGCTATAAACAAAGTCCACCCCTCGTGTGTTGTTCGAAGGCGTTTTGTCCGACGTTTGACGGTTTTGTTAGTTATTAATAGCCGCCCTCATCTTCTCAGCCGGCTATTATAGCGCTCCTATTTTTTACAATTCAAAGAATTTGAATTGTATTGGGGCGCTGTCTTTTTTTTTCCAAGATCTGTTCACACATTTTCATGATTTTTGAAGTCAAATTGGAGTGGTGATTTTGGTCACGCCGAAACAGGAAATGGAGCGAAAAAGCAAGTGGTTTTGCGGCGTGAATTTTTTTCGCTCTAATTTTAAAGTGGAGTGCGAAAACGGTGTTTGAACAAAAATTCGGTTTCTCGGTAGTGGTTTTTTGTTCACATGCGGCAATTTCACTCTGATTTTTACTGTTTTTTCGATTTTTTGGATAGGATTTTTTTGTAAATGGTTTTCCCAATCCATTTATAGTCTGTTCTCGGTCTAGTTTTCTGTTTAGTCAATGAAAATTCTTTGAATTGTACGTCAGGACTTGTCCTGCTATGTGTTTTTACTTCGTCGAATAAAAAAATGTTTCGCTTTACCTCATTTTGCCGCCTTTTCAACATATTTGAACGTCGTTCCTATAAGTCTTATTTACCATCTCTAATGCTTATTGTTATTGATAGGAGCCCCTGTAGCCTCTCTCTATTATCTTTTTGACTTCTCTAGGCTAGTTTCTCTCTTCTCTCATTCTGCTAAAAGTGAATTTGAACATCAGTTGCTAAGCAAAGCAATTCAAAATGAACAGAGTCAGTATTAAAAAAGTCAGAAATAGAAACGGGATAAACCCATAAAGCACAATTTTAGATGCCCGCTATTTGAACGTCGTCCCTATAAGTCTTAGTTACCACCTCTAATGCTTATTGGTGTTGATAGTAGCCCCTGTAGCCTCTCTCTAAGAAACAGAAGTATGTTCAACTACGAAATGCTATCAAAATAAATCGGACTTAAAAAAATGTTTTTGTACAAAAATTTTTTTTTCAATATCTGTTATTTCAATCCCAATCATGCTTATTGGAATCAACGGCGGCTATTTTCCGGCAATCTGCCGGGTATGTTATTTGTCTTTAGTTCGATTTGCTCTTGCTGACACGGTATTTTTTAAGTGCCGTCTCGGGAATTTTTCAGTGAAGCAAGTCTGTTCCTGATTTTCATTTTGGGTATTGTGTTTAATGGCTCTTGAACGAAGTTTGAAGTAATTATTGTAAGTCTTTTTTATGCAAATTTATCGCTTGACTGATTTGACTTTTCGAGTGACTTTTTAAATAGCCGCCCTCATCTTCTCAGCCGGCTATTATAGCGCTCCTATTTTTTTTTACTTTGTCGAATAAAAAAATGTTTCGCTTTACCTCATTTTGCCGCCTTTTCAACATTTTGCGTGAAATCTTTTTGACTTCTCTAGGCTAGTTTCTCTCTTCTCTCATTCTGCTAAAAGTGATTTTGAACATCAGTTGCTCAGCAAAGCACTTCAAAATGAACAGAGTTAGTACAAAAATTGATGTCAGAAATAGAAACGGGATAAACCCATAAAGCCCAATTTTAGATGCCCGCTATTTGAACGTCGTTCCTATAAGTCTTATTTACCATCTCTAATGCTTATTGTTATTGATAGGAGCCCCTGTAGCCTCTCTCTAAGAAACAGAAGTATGTTCAACTACGAAATGCCATCAAAATAAATCGGACTTAAAAAAATGTTTTTGTACAAAAATCTTTTTTTTTTCAATATCTTCTGTTATTTCAATCCCAATCATGCTTATTGGAATCAACGACGGCTATTTTCCGGTAATCTGCCGGGTATGTTTGTGACTTTCGAGCGCCCTTGACTTTTTTTTCGTGATCAAATTTTCTCTTCCTTATTTTAAACAGCGAACTCAAGTTGCGGCAGTTCACTACTAAAAGTCAATTGAAAAGTGCGCCGAAATTGGTGTCATCTTTTTAATAGCCGCCGTCAGTCTCTCAGCGGCTGTTATTTAGGCGCGCTCCTTTTTTTACAATTTAAAGAATTTGACTTGTTTTGGGGTGCCGTCTTTTTTTAAGATCTGTTCACACATTTTCATGATTTTTGAAGTCAAATTGGAGCAGTGATTTTGGTCACGCCGCAACAGGAAGTGGAGCGAAAAAGCGAGTGGTTTTGCGACGTAAATTTTTTTCGCTGTAATTTTAAAACAGAGTGAGAAAACGGTGTTTGAACAAAAACTCGCTCTCTCGCTAGTGGTTTTTTGTTCACATGCGGCAATTTCACTTCGATGTTTACTGTTTTTTCGATTTTTTTGGATCGGATTTTTTCTAAATAGTTTTCTCAATCCATTCATAGTTCATTCTTGGCCTAGTTTTTTATTCAAATTTCCATTTCTCGCTGGTGGTTTTTTGTTCACATAGGGCTTTTTGACATTGATTTTGTTTTTTTAAATTTTTTTATCTGATTTTTTTAGAAATGGTTTTCCCAATTCATACATAGACCATTCTAGTTCTAATTTTTTGTTTAGTCAATGAAAATTCTTTGAATTGTACGTCAGGACGTGTCCTGCTATGTTTTTATCGTTCGCTTTACCTTTTGATCATGTTTTTCGTTTTACATAAGTCGCGATTTTCACGCTTGACTTCTGACTTACTTCACTCACTGTTTCGACTGAATGAATTTTAAGTGCTTTCACGTATTGAATTGCTTAATGTAGTGAATACGGTCAAGGTCAATGTTCGTCAAGCGGGTCAACAGTGGCTTTTTTCCGGCAATTTGCCGGCTATGTTTCACTTTTTTTTGTTTTAGTAGTTATAGTGGTATATAATAACCTCTAATGACGTAATTTGAAGCCCTTGTAATGATTATAGTTAACCCCCCTGACTAAAGCAGGCTGCAACAAACTAGAGCTCCGACTAGTCTTTTTTTAGCAATTCTTCCGACGTTGGTCGGTTTTGTTTGAACATTGACTTCTGTTTTAGAACTTTGACTTCTGTTTGCAAATCATTGAACTTTTAATATTTGCATTGTAGCTATTGCGTACTATTTAGCAACTGCTCTATCAATTCGCCACACTAAAAAATGACTTCCTCACTCTCAAAGAGACTTTTCGCTGACTTTAATTGAAGAGAATAATGTCAACTGAGTGTATGTCACTAATTAAGCTTATTTGTGGGCAGTTAATAAAAATAACAATAAATTAAACAGATTCTTATTCATAATATAACATCTCAGCAGTTAGTTAAAGATGGAAATTCATTTGACTTTTCGTCCTCAAAAACGAGATAAACAGGTAGCGACCAGCGGGCATGAAGTGCTTTTAGAGCCTTTCAGCTTTTTAGCCTCCAAATATGCGAGTAACAGAAATTGTTTTGGAGACTTATGGTGTGAAGGGCGGTTCGTAGAGGTTGACCCCCACCCCACATCAGCCCCCCTCATTTCACCCCTTCTCCCCAATCCCCACCCCTGCACATCGTTCAGGCCGTTGGGCGCCCGGGCAGCCAAAAAAACCCTGTAACCGGTACGCCCCGCACCCCCACCACAGACCCCCATGCCCCCCCCCCTGATGCGCTCACCTCACGCCCCTTCAATTAAGCTAAAGCTAGCCTCACTAGACCGTGGCTAGCTACTGACAAAGGCAACCGCTCGCCGGTCGTTTGAGAGCAATTTGCCCGACGTTAGTCGGTAATGTTCATAAAATGACATGCGTTTTGTTTAGGAAGTTGCATATGCCAACAGCCAGTATCCCAACACAAACAGTGCGACAAATGCTCGCAATGCTCACTTGCCGTCTTCGGAAATAAAAAGTGATGCCGTCGAAACGTTTTTACAAAGAAACGACTCATCCAAATGTAACATTCTCGTATCATCAGCCAACACGATGCCGAATGCCAGTGCTAGTAATAATAGTTCTATTAGTGATAGTATTGACGTCAATAATCGACACGGTGCTCACAAATCAGCAAACACATCATCAACAGCAACCTACAATCATCACAATGCTAACACCAGTGCCTCCACGTCCACAACAACAACTGACCACAGGAGTGAGCAGCTGAGGGGGAGGGGGAATGAAAAGGATTCAAATAAACAACAAGAGATACCACCGCTCTCTCAGTCACAGAACTCTAACACATCACACAATTCAAAACAAAAGTAAGAAGATAAATATATTCAGTTTTAAGCGACCTGCTAAACCATATATCAAACAATGCTATTATAAACAAGGAGGCTCCGTAATGTGCGTTTTGGACACCAAACTTTTGGTTTAATTGTCTACCAAATGAAGAAGAGATAGCAAACATTCAAAAATTAATTTTTTTATCAAAAATTATTGTGCATCCATTTAAAAAAATCTTTCAGCTCAAACCACAAAGCAAATTAAGTAATGCCTCATTTGAATTTTGATGATACATACCATTAAGCAGAATAAGAGGTGAGACAAGCAACAGAATGAAATAAAAACAAAAAGCAGTAATTTTGACCCAAACTCCGTGTCTAGTTGTTTTTAAAAAGAAAAGGTCAAAATAGCATCAGATAAAACCCAAACTCAACAAGTTGACTTGCATTTCACCAGAAATGATATGGGACCTGTCTTTATTGAGAAAAATAAACAAGTGAACAAAAAAAGGTAAAGTTAGAAAAAATAAGTTTCTTTTTAAACAATTTTGAAGTCATAAGAATTAGCTACGAGCTGAATCATTAAATAGCTTCATTTATACCTCCACAGGTTTTGAGACCGATCATTATCCAGAATGTCATACGGTTACAAAAAGAACAAATATAGGCAGAAATCAGAAAGCCAATTATGCTTTGCGAGAAAACAGTGTTGAAGTCGTTAAAATCATAATCTATTCATTTAAAACATTAAATATAATCAACCCCTTCGTTCAACGCACCTTCTTTCAGCGTCATTATTGTGATATGTGACTCTTAATTAAAGTGTCATTTATGTGATAATTTGACAAGACAGCAAAAAAGAACCTCAAAATTTTACATATTATGCGCAAAGTGTTGAAGCAAAAAAGAATTTGCTTTTCACTGGAATAATGTATTTTTCTTGGCCTTCATTTGTCCGATATTTTTTTCAAGTTTTATCATTTGGAGTTTGAATTCAAATCTTTCTGGTCGGTATTTAACATAAACTAACAAAAGAGGGAAAATTTGGACAGAGCCCCACTACAATCCAAAATCTTAAATTGTAAAATTACCAGATTACAACGAAACTAGTCTTGCTATTGTTGATCGCGCATTAGAACAATTAATTGTTCCATGTGTTTGCGCAATAGAAAATTTGTCAAAAATATATTAGCGAAAAACCATTAGGAATCAGCCGAAACATTAGATTGTTTTGGTATTAGCTCCTTAGATAGCGTATTGAACCTTTGATTAATTAGAGTCAGTCATAAGACTACAAAAAGAAAAGCGAATAATGACGAAATTCAAGAATTCATCAGAAGATCACGAAAACACGTTGTCGGAGCCATAAAAACCATGAGTTTTCATCAGAAAATTTCATTGGGCTTTATTTTAACTTAAATGAGATCTCTTATTAATTGTATCGCTAAATTAAAACAGACTTGTCTGTAATTGTGATCAAAATATACAAAATACAAAATTTTTTTAAAATGCTAAATTACAATCCCGGTCTGCATTGAACTGCAGAAATAAACGGTGAGGCCTACACTGGCCTTGCTATCTCTGCAATCTGAAAATATCGATAATAAATGATGCGTTTTGACAAATTGATTTAAAATAGCGAAAAGCCGCCAAATTGTTAGTGACAGAACACTTTCTTAGGAGTTAAAAATAGCCCTAATCTGAGCAAACAAACTTGTTTCAACAGTTTATATTTCTGCACTGCCGGTTAATGTAGAAAAAGTGGTATAAATAGGCATATTTGGTGCCATTTTTATTGAAAGAATGAAACTGCTGAATTTTCAAAATTTTAGCCAAAAAAGTTGGTTGAATCAATTCAGCAACTTTTTCATCTTTAAGCGTAAAACCAATGAGTCTATCGTTAACAATTTAACTAGTAACTAAGTGAGGCTAGGATTCACAAAACTTTAAACCTTTGTAGTTCCTCTGAAAAAGTGAAATTAAAAAAAATGATTTCATGCGCTTGACAAGCTTTTTAGTGTTACCACTTGCAACTGTGTACGACACAACTGTCGTCACTGTGTATAATTACTGAGCAAGAAAACCTCAGTTGAGCATGTAGTTCCTCCTCCTCACTAGAGGGGGGGTCAGAACAATAAAACGGAATTGTTGTAATTATGGCCTGTAAAGGCACCGAAAATTCAGGATTACGCAACTTGTAAGACCATACTTTGGACAAAAATTTATTGTAAAGGCCTATAAAAAGTTCAGATAAATCAGCGTTATGTTAATTCACATCTTTCGGGGACTTCAAAAAATGTCAAGCATTGTGATCGGCTCACGAGGGATCGGTTCATAACGTATTTTGTCACTATTATTAGCTGGTGCATCCGTGACATTAAAAAGTGGTAACCTATTCACCGTTAACTGAACGACCGGTAATGTACTATTTAATTTAGCAATTGTAACTAAAGCAGATTTTATAGCGCTCTTAAATAATGTGAGTGATATAATTGTATTTTCTACTTTCAGGAAACGTATTAATCCGAGCACGAGTGCTGGCGAAAGTGAGCCAGATAGCGACAATGAAGTCAATGATACTCGTGATGAGGAAGAAGACGATTCATCATCAACATCGTCATCCTCGTCGTCATCAAGTGAAGACGAAGGAGCATCTTCACAGTCTGACCAGGAATGTGCAGACACTCACCCATCACAGAATGCATCCGCCGACTCGCACAATACATCACAGCTCTTAAACTGTGCGATCCAAGATGCGTCCAGCAATCCAACCGGAATTGAGGAACCAGCGAATTCTCTCCGGCGAACAAGCAATGAGGAGGTTGTAAAAAGTGAAGTTGACTGTCTACCTAGTCCGCCAGCTAAGACACCCTCCGATGACCAGCAATCGAGCTCTGCCTCGGTGACTCCTCGAAACAACTCGACGGCCAGTTCAAGACCATCATGGAGCTTGGCATCATTCGGAGTCAGGCAACTGTCTACCTCACCTTCCCCTGTGAAAAACAAGCCAGCTAACAGTGGTAGAGGAAACAATAGCAGCGATACTGCTGTAAATTCAAACAGTCGCAGCAGGTCTGCAAAAACGGCAGCTGTAGAGAGAAATGGGTCTGGATCACACACGAGCACAAGACGAAACAGCCCAGCGTCCAGTGGGGAGAAGGAAATACCTGCTGTTGATACCAAGAGATCAACGCCCTCAGTGACTGTCAAAGAAGAGCCTGAACGTCCTCCATCCCCACCTATAAAGATCGTGGCCACAAGGAGAGAACATACAGAGGCTATTGCTGCAAAGAATAAAGATAAAATAGCATCAGTACATCCTTTTAGTAAAACTAGCTCGAAGAAACAGCAGCAACAAGCCGACGTCAATTCGGGAACCAACTCGACTCATCACGGATCATCCCTGGCTCCCCTCATCTCACCCAGTAAACCAAAAGGAGGTGTCAAGAATCTGTTGGGAGGCAAAGCGACAACCACCACTGTTAATACTGATACTGTTGTTAACAACGCCAAAAATAAAGAACCATCTCAGAAAAGCTCTGAAAAGAATGCAAAAGAGAAATCGAAGAAAAGTAAAAAGAAGCAATCTGATAAGATGGGCGGCGACCATATGGATATATCCCCAAAACTTGAACCTGATGAACAGGAACCAGTTCCGACACCATCCACCAAAGAGGATAGAAAAGCGGAGACTGCTAAAACAAAACCTGAAAAGGTGTCAAAATCGCGTGTAAAAACGGAAGATTTCAATGCCCTCGCAAAAGTAAGCTTCGACTCCAATGAAAATGGGCAGAAAATTCCGAATTTAAAGTTTGTTCTCGACTTGACGAGGCTTTTGCCCACAGCAAAACCAGAACCTCCGCCCCAGTTGACACAATTGACGGAGGCAAAAAATGTAATTGAATCTGAAAAAAGTTTGAGTAAACGGGACAAAAGCAATGACAGTTCGTCTAAGAAGAAGCATAAACGGTCAGAAGCAAGTAAAGATAGAAACGAGTCAAAAAGGAGCAAAAAACACGACAGGTAACTTTACATATTGGCTTCTTTTCAATGTACACTTCTCAAATTCGTTCGTTCTGCTGAAACTAACATCGTCATACAATGGGAAACACAAAAGTATACCTAATTTAAATTTGGCAGAAGAAAATTGAAAATAGTTCCTGTTTTAGACAACAAGAAAAAATAGAGTTCTGTAATAAGACGATGAAAATATCACGAATCTTACTGGACAAGGCAATTTGATTTACTATGTAATGGCACGTGCTCTGTAACTGGTGGAAGCATAACGTACTGGGGGTGGGGTTCACAAAACGGAAAAGATCCGATATATTTTTTTATTAATTCCGTTGTCTTTGTGTTCTGAAGATCTGTAGCTTTCATCTTTCAGCAGAAAAACTGATGAGGCTGGTAAAAACAAAGAGCCTAATGTGATCACTCACGCAGATGAGCTAGATGCAACTAAAGCTGCAAGTAGTAAAAAGAGCAAGTACCACTCTGGGGACGTGTCCTCAAACTCCCACGTACCCCTGTTGACGACAACTGTTGCAGCAGCTGCAATGGACCAACAGGCTCATCACAATGCAATAGCCTTAGGAGGTGCTACAGGCGGAAGCAGTCGCATGATGGGGAGCGGCACTGCTTCCTCCCCCTTATTCTGTGGGAGTAGCCAGGACAATGATTCATTTAGTAATAGGTCAGTAGTAAATGTCTGTAACTCGGTGCACGTGTTCTTGTTTGAGGAGTTTGTGCGATTTTCATATGACCTTGTCTGCACATTGCAGATTTTTAGTTGCTCTCAAACGAAACTTGCGACAAATTGTTTTAGTCTTGTTGGTCTTTTTCTGCGTTTTTCCGTACGGCCGCTTTTTCGCCTGACCGACAAACTTTTGTTACTTTTAGTTTTAAGGATTAAAGAGGGGTATAAACTGGTGAATCCCGAAGGCTTTAATCGTCATTCTCTTAGAACCTTAATAGTATCTACGTATGCGATTCATCGAAACTGACGGTTAGACTTCGATTCATGTTGTGAAGGGTAATTATTGAAGACCCCCTATTCAAATCCGGCTTCTCCGCCCCCACCAAACTCTAATCTTTAGGTGTAAATATCCTTGGTGCAAAGAGCAGCATTAGGTAGTACAGACTGTAGGGGGTAACTTTAGGAAACTACCTACCTTCTTTTTTCTGAAACTTCACCTCAAACTACAAGAAACTATATTCCATAAGCGTAAGCTAATGACAGAAACAGGTGGCACTCGTGGACCACTATTGACACTAGATCAATTTCTACGATTTTTTCCGCCCGTCCCTCTGCAGTCACTCTTAACGAGTGAGACTGGCCTCATTGAAGTAATACTAGCTCCAAAAAGACAGTTCATTTTAAGCTATTCGTCCGTATGTATTCTGATATATTCTGAAGACCTTGGTGAAGTTAGTCTCGGTTATGTTTCTGTCAGACAGTAAACTTTGGCCTTGATTGCTCTAAGACCAGATTTGCAATTTTTTCGTCATTTTCGTCTCTTTAATAAGTTTTCGCTTGATTCTTTTTTTGTCTGACAGATTGGATATTTCGCTGACGGAAGAATGATTAATTAGTCTCAAACGAGGTTTGTAGAGATTATTTTAGTCCTGGGGTCTCTTTTAATGCCGACTTCCGCTTGACTGAGTTTTTGTCTGACGCATTTTACTTTTCGGCCTCTGAAACATGATAAACCGGTATAAAGTGGGTTAACCGGTGACTGAGTGGTACAAAAGGAAGAGAAAAATTAAGAACGAACCACCGTCCATATCAATTTTTTGACGTCTCAATATGTTTCCGTGAATCGCGTACTTAGCGATTAGTAAGACGTAGGGTTTTAAGAGAGATATTCAGCCACTTAATGTCGCGCGGCTGCATTAAGTGGCTGAGCATCTCTCTTAGAATCATCCGACGTCTTACTTGTTTAAGTATGCGATCCACTAAACAAGCTGGGACGACATAAATTTAGGTTGTAGACAGTTCGTTCTTAATGTTTTCTCTTCTATTTTTTATCCACCTCGGTCACCCTCACCCAGTCAACCCTCTTCCCCCCCCCCCCCAAAAAAAACACCTGCCTCGTCACCCTCCTCCACCTGTCGATTTGGACACCCTCCTCCAGCACCTCTCCCCTCCCTGAGAACTCTACTCCGGCCACCCCGCCCCTAATGTACCCCAAATGCTATCATCCCTTTGCCCCAGTTTGCTTCTACCAAAGCCAACCGCTCTCTGGTCGTTTGACAACATTTCGCGACTTTGTTCAGTTATTTTTAACCAGTAAAACGCGATGGCATTTAGTATGTGTAGTTTTATTCGAATCTTTCTAGTCAGGAGATGTAGGGTTCACCGAAGCTGCCGAATAGTCCAAACAATTGTATGAATTAAGTATAGTTTTAGGATCCAACTGAAGCTGCACGCCGAATTAGAACACTTTTTGACACTGAAAAAAAAATCAAATTCGGTCAATTTATTTCTCCTCTTTTCTTTTTCTGTTTCAATCCTGATGTGCATCAAGCGCGTCAACGGCGGCTATTTTCCAGCAATCTGCCGGCTATGTTTAATGTGTAATTGTGCTATTGCTTACACAATGCATTGAGATATTTTCAATTGAGTTTTAATTGTTTATCATTTGAGTATGATTTAAAAGTTCAAAATTGTAAAAAAAAGTATTGGTTTTTTAAACTTTCCGTCGCCCATCTTTTTGCAACCCTGTTTCTTGAAGATTGATATTAAAGTGATCCTAATAGTCTTCCCAGACAGACTAATCTGCTGAGGCTAAATAGGTCCATCGCAGCTCATTCAAAGCGCAGCTGTGCATTATTTTTGAGCCTGGCAATAATTTATTTCAGCAATTTGAGTGGCTCCGAGATGGCTTCCGAAGATCTTTTTGTGGTTGGTGGGACCGGACCTTTGGCGAACAGCTCTATGGAAAAGGGTGACACACCCGGGACTCATAGTAGCGCCAATGATATCCAGTCACACCGATTAGTGGGCCAGAGTACAACCCCGGGGCCTCCTGGTTTGGGTGGGGGTGGAGGTGTTGGTAATACTAACACTCCCCTCACTGTGGACGCATCGCCTGCACCTAACACTTTCAATAATCCGTCTGCTATGGCAATACAAGCACAGGAGCAAACAGGACTGTGAGTGCAATTATTGATAGTATATAATTTTGCAAAAATATTTAAAATTATTGAAGTTTATTTTGCGAGGTTTTAATATTCGGATTCTTGGTCATTTAAGTTTTTGCGGCCTGAGCTTAATGTATGTGAGTAATAAAGTTTCTGCGACGATGTCAGATGTTAAAAATTGGTCAGATGTTCTGGTTTGGACTGCTTGACGTGAATTTGGATTTGATGTGTTAAAATAGATTACCCAACGACATTTGGTCTAAGTAATTTAGAAATTTTAATCTGTTAAATTTAATATTAGTAATGGTTAATATATGCATCGAGGGGACAGTCGCAAATTACAACCGGAGATCGTTCACGCCTAATTAATAAAAAATATAGATTTATTAATATAGGCAGCGAGCGATAAGCGACTGCGCGCTGGGTGTCTATATTAACTATTACTAATGTTTAATTTCGTGTAAATTACTACGCCTTGTTAATTGAATCTGTGGCCTTAATTCTTAGGACGAATTGGATGGGGGTGGGTTTTGCCATTCTTTCCTTATTTGTTTGTCAAAGTCTGATATTTACATGCAAGCATCGGATTAATTTTTTCCTTTTTGCGTTACATTGATAGATCCTATTTTGCTCAATAAATCTATAATCGGCCGTGGGATTTTCATACAGCTTTGAAGTTTTACGGGTGGCGTCAATTGGATGCAGTATTAATTGAAAGCGGAAATTGCACCTGACTTGAGGCTTCTTTATCGGATATGAGGCTTTAGTACCTGATAGCGTGAGACGCTCTGGCAATTAACACCAGTTGAGTCCACTCAAAGGTTTTGGCAAACATTTTGGCAATCAAAAGTCAGCTATCATTTTAATTTAAACTTGTGTACAATCAGCAGCTCGAATTGCTCAAAATTGTCACGTGTGCATTTTATCAAAACCCATTTAGAGTAAACAAGAACTAGATAATCACTTGGAAATTTACGGTTTTTGTAACTTGAAGATTATTACTTTGTTACTTGAACTTGACTACAATACAATGGTTGTGTTTTGCAGAAAGGCATTCTACAGCGAACAGGCCAGGATATACAAGAGGAAGGCGGACTCAGTAAGTATTGACTTTAAATTAAGTAATGTCGTCATAACTCTTTTTTAAGTAATAGTTCGTCAGGTTTACCAGCAAACAAACAATTATACAAAAATGGAGTTTCATTATACAAATCATGGAATTTCAATACAACTAATGTGATAAGGAATCGACAATTATTCGACAAGATTCGACTGATTAAATATCATTCAAATAGTTTGCTGCAACTTAAAGGACATTAGCACAATTTATCATAGTTGATCATACTAAATATATCATAAAAGTATCATAACTAAAAATATGGAAATGGATTCAGACTTTTTAAAATAGGTCCACTTGTTCTGATCAACTAAGGAAATCTAATGGGTCCACTGGTTCTGATCAACTAAGGAAATCTAATTTCGTGTTTCAGTGTTCTAAGAATCTGGAATCGTGTCTGGACTATGCACAGGCAGTGATCTACTACATCTCATATGCTATCGCCTGTCTCAACTCCAATGACGTGCCAAGAGCTTACATGATATTCACTTCCAAGGAGATCAAGGGCATTATCAAGTAAGTAAATCTCGATGACTATACAGTCATACAACTGGGAATTGAATTGACTTAATTTGTTCACAAAATATACAAATATATATTAGCGAAAAAACATTAGGACAGCAAGCATGAGAATTAAGGATAGTAAATGAAAAGATAGAATCATCCCTATTACTTCGTCAGCAAAAACATCGTCAGCAAAAACATCAAGTAATTCTTAGAATGAGTACATGGACTCGTGGTTAAAATTAACAGGCCTAGTTTTCACTTCGAGCTGCTGATTGCTTAACGATGTGGCATTATTTTAGCGTGGCGATGAAGTTGAACGTGAAGTACCAGAATGCGGCACTGAATCAGGACAGGATAGACATTGTGTGTGTGTTGCTGATGAAGATCAGAGGATACTTTGAGATGCAGGCATTCAATGTCAGAAAGGAACAGACGGTGCGATATGTGGGAACCCTCGCTGACTTTATCCGAGATGTAAGTCACTCATCGTCTCTACTCTTAAAATGGTATCAAAAAGAAAATCTGATAGCTACGTTTGTGTTATGACCTCAGGAAAGATTGAACTAGTAACCGCATCAGACAAGTATCAATTATGATAGTGTATTGCAGTGGACCATTTTTAGGTAGTTTGACTCTATGTATAAACCTTTACAAGCTAGTGTGACAAAAGCGCATAATTATCAAAGTAATAATAATCCTAGGTCATAACACCACGAGAATAATAATCTTTTGAAAAGAAATCATGAAATTTGCTTGTTTGCAGCGCAAAATCAATGGTGGCAACGGTAGTACCGCTAATCAAGCACCTGCCTCTCCAACCCAGAGTGTGGCCTCATTCAGCAGCAATGGTAGTGGGGGTGGTAACAATGGTAGCAACCATAATGCACCCTCGTCCGACTGCTCATCCCAGGGAGGTGCCAATAATCTTACCTCTGGATCTGGTGCCAACGTGCAAATGTCATCGGACATGTACACCATCTTTGAGAACTACATCGACTCCTCTCAACATCTGATTGCAGCACATGACACATGGGACCAGGCAGCTCTCCTTCTCAAAAGACCCAATGTAGCCAGTAAGTTATTAAGACTGTACCTACACTATAATAGCCTCAATAGCCAAAGTTTTTTTTTGCTTTGTCATATTGCATTATGCTAAGATAAATCTAGCTGAAGAACATGGATTAAAAGTTACGCAAGTCTGAATTGTATTTTCACTCAATTGTCGTTTTGCTGTTCCTAAATAGTCTGAAGTTGAACTCTTGATTTCTAATTAGCTTTTTGATTTTTTTGCAGAGTTCTACACAACTGTGGACAACGAGTGTGGCTACACAGTCAACATCCAGAGTTCCCCGGAGCCCTTCATCCAGTACTGCAATGCCGTCATCAACCTCATCCGACCCAAAATGATCAACCAGTCACACCAACAGTTGCACCACAACACTGCTACCACCTCTGCTCTCCACCAACACCAACTGCAACAGCAGACCCCACAACCCAGCACTGGAAATTCGCCAAACCCAGTCGCTCCAGGTGTAGCAACGAGTGGAAATGCTCCCCATCAGCAGAACCCCAACCAATGAGTGATGTTACCCAAACGATGAACGTGATAGAACGGATGCGAACTAAGAACAGCTCATGACACGATACAATATACATTATGCATCGTGAATTGAGAATTTACGACGTTTTAATTCATAGGAATGGTTGAAAGTTTTTTGTCAAACCAATTTGCGACAACCATGAACCTTATCGGAAATTTCTGTGACATTCTAATTGGAATTGGTGTGTGCAAAAAAGAACATAGCGATCAAAATGTTTGCTTATTGGCTGGAAGTGGTTACAGCGTAAGCCAGTAAGATTGCAAGAGTTCAGATGTTCGTGGTGTCCTTTCCCCTCTCTGCCTACATTTCTTGCTGCCTTCAAACTTTTTAAACTAAAACTTGAGCCCTCGAAATCAAATTTGCCGTTTACTTGTAAATTCATCACTTTCATCATATTTTATTTTTTCCAATGAGTTGATGAAGCATTTGGAGAGATGGTTGTTTGTGTGATATTTGTAGCCCATTAAAATATTCCAACATGAATAAGAGTGCTTTACAATTGCTGTAAGGTTTTGCTAAATCAAATGACTTGGTGCCTTTTTCCTCACTTAGATCGCGTGTTAGCCATAAAAAAGATGTTTTCCTATAAAGTTTTCCCAAAATTGTGCTTTTGCTTTCACTAATCTGATGGAATTTTCCAAATTGGTGGATTATCCCCCATCGATTCCATATCAAGCTCTGCCTGGTGCGAAAGTTAGCTAGCTTAATCAACATTGTTTGAGTTACTACTACTAAGAAATGTTCTAAAAACTAACCCAACATTTGCGTCCAAATTCATTGATGTCGGTTACTTGTATTGCTTTATCATGATGAACTAAAATTTTCGGGTCCTGATTTCACTATCTTTTTCACTCTGTGAACACTCTGAAGTTTAATTTTCATTATACTGATATTTGAGGCCTATAGTTGTAAATATTAACAGCAATATCGCGTTGTCCTCAAAATTATTTTCTCGGCTTGAGTCATTACGGTTTTCTGTCAAGGATGAAAATGTGGACAGAATTGTTCAAAATTAACCATTCCGTTGCTTAAGGTGAAGATGAATTAATTAAACTAGTGCTTTGTTAGTAAACAATGTGTTTGTCATGATGCTTGATGTTCTGGGACATTTTGACTGTTGCTAATATAACTACTACTGTCCGTGAAACTGAGGTGTGATGTCTTTAAAATTTTACGTAGATTAGTGTGCAATAGTTAGTTGTTTGGGTGGTAAATTAGACATGAGAAGAATAATAGCAATTCTGTGAAATATTTGGGATGATTTCGAATGCCCTTGGGTACCATTACAGCGCTGTATTATAATCTGCTTCTAATTCATTCGCTATTGTTATTAATTTTGTGCGGGTTAATTTTAACCAAGAACAAGTTTGCTAAGTTAACAGTTCATATGGATCAAATTAAGATTTTGATATCATTTAGTTTATAGATTTATCTCACGGGGTTCTCTCGATATATCCACTTACACCCTTCATGTAAAATCTTTTTAGGATCTGCAAAAAATTTTGGATCTGATTTCTGTAAGAGATTTTGGCAGTGCAAAAGAACCAGATTCTATATATTAAGTTTATTTTCTTAAACTGATTTGTTTGTGTAATTTTTGAAAAGTGGATTTTTCGAATTGGTTTCGAACAACTGATTTACTCCATCCATTTACTCCATCAACCCATCCATTCGCGCCTGCCTCACCCTTCCACCCATCGCTACATTTTTTGTTACAAACAAACAAACAGCAAATTGTGTTGTGATGGTGTGTTTATACATATTTTGGGGTGGTAGTTGTGTGAATGACATGTGATGATTTTCTGTTCTGTTTTAATGAAGTGCGCTTTGATTACGTCACATGTGCATAACTTGTGATTTACATACATCTACACTACTGTACACTGTACTAGCTAATAGCTTTTGTTTAAGCGGTGGTTTGAAGAAGTTGCTGATTGCCAATTTGAAGCCTGTCAATATTTAATTTTTGATACTTATCTTCTTTTTAAACCTGAGATATGAGAATAGCGAGACACGTGGGCCTTGATCGAGAAGACCCAACTTCAAAAGTTCAATGGTTGGAATTGGAATATACCAGTCTGAATTGTTCATTGACTCAGCTCCGAACAAACATCGGTAAAGTGTGAAAAAGTTTCTCGAGCTTAATAAATTTCCAAAAAGTTCAATGAAACGTTTAAAATGAAACAAAAATCTTTAATAACGTTTATATTGTTTTCTAACCTTCTTTGAAGATGAATTTTCCCATTTGATGAAGAACGGTCGAAATTGTTGAACATAGCCGTGAAAGCAACAAATGGGACTGGCACAAAAAGTGACCAAGTTAATAAAAATTATGTCTTTTGAAGACGTCAGAAATTTGTCAACAGACTGCCATAACTTTGTCTAAAATAGGTCAGAAGTGACTGCATTAGGAACTATGTAAACTTGTTAATGGTTGTGTTAATTGATTAAAGCTATTGTATGCTTTGAGCTGTTGTATTTGTAACGTTTGATAAAGAATCAGCTTCCGTTTTCATAAAACTATGAATATTTACTATTTCCAACTAACGTTGGAATTCTTTGCTTATATATTTTTTAATCTCTACTTCACTAAGTTTTTAGTTGAGGAATTTAATTTTTAGGAAGTATGTTTCAACCAATTCGCTAGAGCTTTTTTGCTTAGGTTACGTTTCTTCCTGATTACTATAAATGTGTAAATCTAAAAAATTGGAAAAAATTGTACTTTATACTGCTCTAAAAAAAACACACCTTTTACACACACCAGCCTTTTAATGACTGTTGAATTTTCTTCGGAATCTTGCAACAACATCGGGAGTGCTGTAAACCAACAGCTGTAAACCTGTCATTTGATAATTGAAAACAATTTCCAAAATTTATGTAGACTCTTTAAAAAACATAATTTTGAGACAAATAATGTTCACTCAGTAAAAAATTTTGGGCAAAACGTAATGTAATTTTAAATTTGAAATTATTTTCGGAAAATGAAAAACCAATTTTTGATCAGATAATATCTCGGATCACGCAGAAGTGCAGCCACAATAGAAAAATTTTCAATTATTCTTTTCTGTGAAAACGAATTAAAGTGTACAGTTTTAATTATTATTTGCAACAAAAATTGCTTTGGTTGTTTACAACAGGCTTGAGCAATTATTCTATATTGTTTTTATGTCTTCCATTGGGACAATTTTCTAAAAAACAACACGTGCGAATGATCTCAGTTATCAATACGGTCACCCCCTTTTTTAAAATCTTTATATGTAATTCTCTTGTTCTCGCGCTCTATTTTTTGACCAGTTTGAATCAGTTGCGCTCTTTCTCACTACTATCTTGGAAAAATCTTTGAGGTATTTCTTGTTTTCTTGCTCTTGATATACGAACCATATGATAAAACATTTTGAGGAAGAGAAGTCAAATACTCATCAGTATTGATTGTCGCCGCTCATTGGGTTACATTCATCAAAGAAGATGAGATAAGGATCCAAAGGCTTGCTCGTGTTTCAAATCTGCTATTTTTTTTGCGTCTCTTCCAATCAGCACGACTGCAGATTCCCGAACTATTACAACAAAGACTGTGTTATACTCTATCTTATTGAATAGTTTAGGATTCGCGTTGCGAATACTTTGTCTCAAGAGTGCCTTAGGAATTGCTGAGCGAATACATGGAAACGCGGTGCGAATCCGTTGCTAAGCTTAGCTTAGAATTATGAAGAGCGTTTGCAGAGTAACTTGAATTCAGACTGACTAAATGAAATTATGATTACTTATAATAAACTAGCATGAACAAAATATGAAATAATTTAGTAGACTAACGGGAATATTAATATAGGTGAATAAATAGAAGTCATAACTTTTAGTTATAAAACACATGATATAATTATAGATATAGAGGATAAATAATTTAGTACACAAAAAGGTTTCGATATATATTTAGGTTTGACAAAAAAAAGTTTTTAATATATTTACAATTTTTTTAGAATCAACACAAAACATGCAAACGAGTGGGATGAACATAACTTAACTCAAAATTGTAGAGATACTACAAATGTTAAATTTAAGAATAACAACAATTAAAATTTTAGTATATGCGAGGCTTATAAGTCTGAGGATTTTCAATCGCACATGGGTTGTGTATGCTAATGAATGGAAATTATCACCACTTGACAGACAATTACAGCACATAAAATTCTAAATGTCCATTAATTTTGGAATCGTAAAGCGAATACGCTTCAAATTCTCAACATATAAACTGAATACATTACACTGAATAATTTAAGTGCACACACAGTAATAAATGGATTCGCAGGGCGAATACTGGAATGAATTTAAGACTAACAATTGAAGAGCAACTGTAATAAATAAAAAACAAGGTTAACATTAAAGTTAGATCAAAGTAGCGGGAACAAGACTAAATAAGTTTATGACAGTTTTGCTGAGTTTTTAGCTTAAATTTCATTCTCTGCATCCCAAACCGACATTTCCCGTTCTTGCTCATACTCGAAATATCTAATTCTGGGGTCCGGTGGTGAAATTTGCCCCAATTGTAAGTCGGGTCGGGGTGGTGACGGGATTCTTGATTGTTCGGAATTTTGGATAAGGGCTACTACCGAATCTGCTTGTTTTGGTGCTTTCTTGTCTTTTTTATTCTTTCGCTTCTTTGGTTGAGCTGAACTTGATGAAGCCAGGGAACTTGTTGGGGAAATATCTGCATCTGTGAATCCATAAAATTGGGGTCGATTGCGCTTGCGGCCTTTTGTTTGATCGTCCTGTGCCTGTGCGGGGGGTACTTGTGAAGCAGGTGCAGGTGGAGCCGGTATAACCGAAATTAGGGGTTGATCTTGAGCTGGTACATCTTCGTGTGGATCATCTGCGATAACATTATGGCGTTCTTTGAGCTGCGGTTTTGTCGGTTTGCGTACCATTAGCGCACGCGATACATTTGAATTTACAGATGATACTACCGATGTAGTATCCCGTTGGCGGTGTCTGACTTTTATTTCGGCCCTCTTCTGTTTCTTAAGATCATTACTGTGCTTTGCAATCTTAAATTTGTTGTCTTTTTGTAAGGAGCAGGGCGTCGTTGAGCATATGCCCACAAATTGGTGGATCTTTCAGCTTTTGTCCCGAATTTTGCGAGATCACTATCTTGAACCTTTACTGGGGCTCTGCCAGGCTCGTTGATGATCGTCGTTGTTGGTGACGACTTTGTAACGAAAGATCCAGGCTTAAGTACTTCGTACAGACCCGCCAACTGTTGTTTTGCTCGTTTCTTGTGTAGTAGTTTTTGGGCCAGTTTGACTTTAAGGGACTGTTATGTCCTCGGTATAGGATCCGTAATCTGCGGATGTGTAATGAAACGGGACTCTTTGTTGTCTGATTCCCGATAGCGCTGACCTGCATCTAAAGAGGCCTGACACATCTTTTGCTCAATTTCGATGTCGCTTCTGTTGGCACTGATCCATCCATT
Source organism: Convolutriloba macropyga (assembly GCF_964194025.1). Taxonomy (NCBI): domain Eukaryota; kingdom Metazoa; phylum Xenacoelomorpha; order Acoela; family Convolutidae; genus Convolutriloba; species Convolutriloba macropyga. The sequence continues at coordinate 13,429,827 of NC_134470.1, forward strand.
TTCGTCCAGCAAGTCCTCCGCAGAAACTGTTTCAGCATCTAATTAGTGATTAATAATTTTTTCATAAGTTAGATTTAGACTTGATGGAAGTGTGCTAATATTCCTTAAAAGAGTATTTGCAGGACGACCGAAATGAGCTTCAAAAGGTGTTATCTTTATTGTTTTCTGTTTAATTAATCGTAAATCAGAGACTATTTGTTTAATCGATTTAGCTGTGGAAAATGTATCTTTATTTTCGGCTTTCATGCAAGATAAACGTCTTTTAATTGTTTGGATCATTCGCTCCACCAATCCAATAGCTCTATGATCACCGACCGGAGCGTCGAGATTGTTGATATTATTTTCGTTACAGTAGTTTGTAACTTGTTTACCTACAAGACAAGTTGCTTGGTCTAAGCGTATTGTTCGCGGGATTCCATGAGTATATGCATAATCACGAAGAAATTTTACTACATTCACCCCTTTAGCATTGTCGAATATTCTAACTGTTGGATTTTTTGAATAACGGTCAATACATGTTAAGAAATAAACAACTTTATCTTTATCATTAATTATCGGACCCCCAAAATCAATCTGTATTTCTTTGTTTGGTTCTTGACAAGCTTCGTGTGGGTGCCATTTAGACTTTGGTATGATAGGTTTCAGATTCTTACCAATATCTTTACACGGGACGCAATCAGATGTTTTTACTAAAATTTCCCTATGCATGTAGGGCCACCATGCATATTGAGAGAGAGAGAGAGAGATCATCCCCCAACTACCCGGGTGCGTCATGTGGATGGATTCGAGCACCGCCTCCTTAATAGAGTTTGAAATGGCCACGCGTTGATCAACACACAGACACCCAGATTTCACATGTAGGTCCTTCCAAAAGGAGTGGATGTACGTGCTCACTTCTTTGAAACGGGCCTCATCATCCTGTAGTACACAGTCGTGGATCTCTTTTAACACCGCGTCTTTACTAGTGAAGACCGCCAGAAAGGATTTGGTGAAGAGCTGGTTGAGGTTATTTTCAAATACCTCTTCCCGGGATAGCTCGATGTCATATTCCTCGGGTGATGATGATGCTTGGGTGTTGATGGGTCCGGCTCTTGTAGATGAGATGGGGGTAGATTGAGTACGGAATGTCACTCTTGGGGTTTGTGGTGAAGTAGGTGGATTATTTTGTGGTGCCTCTTTTGTTGACATTTTGATGTGGAGTAATTGCTGTGTGGAATTAGCTATTAAATGGCAATTAGAATTTTCCGACTGGATTCGCGATGCGAGTGTGGTATCAGATTTAAGCAATTGATTTGCAGGGCAATTAAAGTTAGAAATGAATTCGGAATTGTAATTGTTTACTTGTGCTCGAGGAATGAATGGATTAATTGATGCATTTGAATTATTCGTGCTAATTTTAGCAGGTTTGCAAAAGTGGACGCGCGTCTTGTGTACTTGTTGCTTATAATTACTGGTTATGTGCCGCTTTTGGAAAGGAATTTTATTCGCGTGACTAAATAAAGATGTAATTGCGTCGCGAATACGGGAAATTGTTGCTACCATGAATTCCTCATCGTATTGATTGACACTTTTAGCGTTTTGATTTGGTTGTCGCGAAATATAATCAACTAAGCCCTTTCTGGTACCAGGAATATGTTCGATGTTAAAATCAAATGATAACAAACGGTCAATCCATCGTGTTAATCTACTGTTGTAGGATTTATTAGAACGGTGTGATTTTAAGACTGAAAGAAGTGCTCTGTGATCTGTTAAAACTGTGAAAGTTTTCCCAAATAGATAATATTTAAAGTATTCAATGGCCCAAACCACCCCAAGTATTTCGAGTTCATTTACACTATAGCGTTCTTCATTGCTATTAAGAAAACGAGATGCAAAAGCTACTGTTTTCCACCCTTCACAATCTAATTGTTCAAGCGCAGCGCCTAAGCCTTGGCGGGATGCGTCGCATTTGATTCGCGTTTCCAGTGTTGGGTTAAAATGAGTGTTTTCTGTAGCGTTTGAAATAACAGTTTTGATGTGTTCAAAATGTAATTGATGACTTTCATTCCAAAAAAATTTTTCGTTTTTCTTTAATAAGGGCCGAAGAGGGTGGCATATTTTGGCAAGATTAGGTTTAAATTTGCTTAAATGATGAACGCTACCTAAGAATGACCGTAATTGTTTCAATGTTTTTGGAGCTTTGATTTCCGCAATTGCCGCTGTTTTAGATTCTATGGGTTTAACACCACTTTGTGAGAATGTGAAGCCAAGCCAATTTATTTGATGTTTTGCGAAGTGACATTTGCTTAAATTAATTCTAAGGTTATCCGCTTCGAGTTTTTGGAGACATTTGTACACGTATTTGAGGTGCGATTCTTTGGTGCCTTTGCTAACTACAATTATGTCATCCAGAAAACAATATGTGTTAGTCAGCCCAACCAATGTGTAATCCGTTGCCTTTTGAAACTCGGCCGGCATATCCGTAAGGCCATAAAATTCCGTTTTAAAACGATACGTACCTGTTGCTTCGCCGCAAATGATATTAAAATTTTAATGACGTGCGGTATCCGGATGCAGCTTTAGTTGGCTATAGGCATATTTTAGATCGGTCGTTGAAAAATAGACATTATCTCCCAGATTTGAATTATTAATATGTTGTGAAACTGAATCGATAGGACTATCTATATTTGGCATTTGATACTTGTTTTTGTGGATCGCTTTATTTAATATTTTCGAATCAAGAGTTAATTTTACAGATTTGTCCTTTTTGACCGTGATTACAATGGGAGAAATGAAGTTTTTATCCGAACATTCTTGTAGTTTTTCAATGTGTCCTTGTTCAGAAAGTTTCTTTAGCTCAGCAGATACTTTGTCTAATAAGTTTATAGGAACACGGCGACCTTTTTGGTGTGATGGAGTATAATGTTTGTGGAATTTTGAACGAACTGTTTGTACTTTGGACTTACCAATTCTGGAGATTAGGTCAGGATAATCAATAGCAATCTGGTTTTTGATTGGGTAATATTCTTGATCTACCTGATTGATTGTTATATGATTATTTGATTGATGTATTGAGAGTCCAAGAGCTGGAAACAAATCTCTACCCATTAGAGAACAATGTACATCCGCCACTACTTGAATTTCTATTGGATTTGCGTACCAATTGCTGCTTTGAATTGAAGTTTGGGGAATGCCCACCGTATGAATAGGCTCGTTGGAAAATGTTTTCAATTGTTTAGGATTAGCTTCGCGTATCCACTTCGATTTTGAGTCATGGGAAATGATGGAGTTCGCCAAGGATTCATTTATTATTGTGCATACGCTGCCCGAATCCACCAAAACATTTGTTGATGTATTGCCGAAAATTACAGGAAGATTGATTGCGTTCACCGAAGTTGTGGAATCTGTTGAAGATACTACTGCTACACAGTTATCTTCATCTGAAGAAAAGTTTGACTCCAAATCAGGATCAAAATTGGCCGAAATTTGATTGACATCTTCATTTTGATCATCTTTTTCTACGTTATTGACCCGCGGCTTCGGTTTTGGGTACGAATTGGGATCTTTAGGTTTGCGACAAACCTTTGCGAAGTGGTTTTCAATACCACAGTTATTGCATCTTTTTCTCCGAGCGGGACATTTATTACGGTGGTCAGAGGTCCAACTAGATCCACAGAAATGACAGGTTGTAGGCTTTTTCCGTGCTGTTGTATTCATATTGGAGGAAGGGGTAGCATTCGCGATGCGCATACGTTGTACTTGGTTAACAGTTGAATGTGACTCGGTTTTATTTGCATTCATTTTTAGTTGGTTGAGCGTACCCATCTCGATATTAATTGCTATTGCCAATGCTTTTTCCGGGTCTACTGTTTCTTTAAGAAGCTCCCTTTGAAGGTCTTCATTATGCATATTCGCGATAAAGACTTCCCGGATGATAGTGTCTCCTTTATCTCCTAGATCACAGTTTTCCGAAAGTTCTTTGAGATGTCCATAGAACTTCTCAATAAGTTCTCCCTTTTGCTGTTTTCGTGTAAGGAAGAGGTATCTGTCGAAGGTTATATTATGGATCCGAATGAAAGTTGTATTTAGAACATCCCAAAGATCCTTCGTTGAGATTGTTTCGAGATTGACGGTCGAATTCTTTGAGTTGAATACGCGCCGCCCTTCCATGCCTAAGCTCAAATACATCAAAGAAGATGCTTTCCGATCACATAACTTCCACGGTTTGTCACCGCAAAGTATGCCGACTGTTATAACACGTTGACATTGATTTTTCCACGCTGTTTTTGCCTGCTCATTGCGGGTACGTCGATCTCGCTCTAATTGTGCCGTCGGGTTGTCAACTGCGTCCTCATATGCTGGTTCAGGAGGTAAGAGAACATGTTCTGGAGGGTCCACCAAGAGAAGGCCCACTTCAATTCCTTCTCGGGCGAGGATTGCGAGTTTCAATTGTATTCTCCAAAACTCCCAGCGAATTGGGGGTTCTAGTGTCGCCTTTTCCCAAAAGGGTTGAATTCCAAGTGGGGATTTGCCGCTGTCCTTTGTCGCTGACTGCGCCATGTTATACTCTATCTTATTGAATAGTTTAGGATTCCCGTTGCGAATACTTTGTCTCAAGAGTGCCTTAGGAATTGCTGAGCGAATACACAACTAATTGTGTATTACGAATTCTGATTATTGGAAACGTGGTGCGAATCCGTTGCTAAGCTTAGCTTAGAATTATGAAGAGCGTTTGCAGAGTAACTTGAATTCAGACTGACTAAATGAAATTATGATTACTTATAATAAACTAGCATGAACAAAATATGAAATAATTTAGTAGACTAACGGGAATATTAATATAGGTGAATAAATAGAAGTCATAACTTTTAGTTATAAAACACATAATATAATTATAGATATAGAGGATAAATAATTTAGTACACAAAAAGGTTTCGATATATATTTAGGTATCCATACGTATCACAGACTGATTGAGATAACCTACTGAAAGCTAGAGATAACCCAGCAGACTGCAAATATCTGTTATCAGCCAAAATGAGAAGAGTAGAATTGGTCTCCGGTTGTCTGATTTTTGCAGAAAACTGTCCTTTAAAGAAATATGTGCGGGCAACTCTCACAATGTAGAAACGTAGCTTTTTTACTGCAACATTTTGTGAGCCAGACTTTTTTTTCAGTTAACGTTTTTCCCTTTCAAGATATTGGGTTCTTAATACTGTCTCTGTCTTGCTTTTCTCCTGCACTTTGTCTTTTCCATAGGTCATTGGACCTATTTATCGATTAAACTATCTTCTACCGTAGAATAAACAAGTGTCTTTCGAAGCATTCGTGATTTTCGGGCTTTTAACGGCCTGTGACGAGGCATTCCTACAAGTATATTATTTTAGAACATCATACTGCCGCTCCGTCATATATTTTTTAAAAGTTTGATGCTTTTGATTACAGGGTAAGTTATAGTAACACTGTTATTAACACCATCTTAAAATGAGTCTAATTAGTCTATAAACTATGATCACTGCAAATATTCAGTCATAGATTTGATGTTTTTCATGTTCGTTTTATTTTTTATATTAGCGTTTTCACATTACCGATAGCAAGCACAAACAGTCACAGAAATTTTTTTCATCACCTCTTAAATTTTGGACATCTAGAATTGCAAACAAATTCTTCGCGTAAAGCAAAATTTGTTTTTGAGACAAGTTGGCAATAGTTGTATTGAAAACTTGTTCTTTGAAAATCCTATACAAACAGGCGGGGTCTAAATTATGTATTCAATTGGTATTAATAAGACAGTGGTCACTTTGTCCTTACTCAAATGAGATCGAAGCAAAGAAAAAAAATAAATTAAGACAGATATCAATTTGGCATTTAATTCTTCTTCTTTTATCTCAGCGTATTTTTTCGTTAAAAATTAAATGGAAAATACTACTATTTTTTGTTTCTTACGGTTACAACTGTTATTCAAGCGTAAAAAACAACTCGATACCCCAACATAGTGTACGCTTACTATTTACAACAAAATATACTGGAAAGGGTGGAGAGGGGAGGTGGAGAGGGGGGGGGGGTTGCAGTAATAGAAAGAAAGATCTTTAGTTAGGATACTAGGGAAAAGTTAATCAATTCATAATACCGATGCCTTTCAACAGCAATTTTTCAACCTAGATTAAATGGATCTGTTGCTAATAAAAATAGATCCAATTTCTTCCTTCAAGATATTGGCTGTCATTTTGAGTTGCTACATTGAGGTCAATTTATGCAACATATTTCTGATATGTGAAGCCTTGCCATCCTAGTTTGCATTTTCGTATATATTAACATAACTAAGCTCAAACTTTGATTTCTTTTACTTTGACGCTAAAATTCGACTGAATTTCCCTCCTCACGTATTCATTATCAATATTTTTGAACTTAGTGAGCTAAAAAGAATCTATTCTGCCCCCCCCCCCCCCACCCCATTATGACACCCCCTCGATGTTTTTTCAACCCCGCTCACTAATTATGATTGCTATATAGCAAAAAACTATGTAAAAAAGCCCGTGCGCCTGGGGAGGGTGGGCGGATGGAGGAGTGGGGGTATATTTAAAAGAAGAAGGTATTATTTTGTACTGGAAACTCAGTCAAAAAATTATTGTGTAAGTAGGTATTCCGCTATAAAGCAATTAATTGAAGAGTAGATATATACATACCTGAACAACTTATTGGCAATAAACGACTCAAAAGTTTTTGTTAACAATGGACGCACATTTGAGCAAGAAGGAACGACTGTCCACCCGCAGCAGAACTTTTAGTCGGCGTCCTGTGATGGGAGAGAGTGACCCAATGGAAAAATCAGATTCATCCTCAGGATTTATATCGTAAGTAGCCAATCACCACCCATAAATGTTATTCATTGGGTTAAAACCGTGAGCAGTTTGACCTTCACCTCTTGTTACTGACTGAATTATATCGGCAATGAATCAGCTGCTGGCGGTTCTGCTTGAGACGCGTGAACAGTTGGATGGCTTTGTTGATTTGACATACTTTTCTGTCCGTGAATATCTATTTGGTTCGAACTTCCCAATGAAATAGGGCCATAAACTTCATTTCGGCCCTACTTCTTTGTAAGGCCAAATCTGGCCCACCAAGATCTTTTTCAGGGAGATACAAATTTTGTATAATAAGAAAACTAGTGAAAACTGAATCATTTTTGAAAAGGTTAAAAAAAATTTTGCATCCAAAAAAATGAGACTCAAGTTTAGGAGTAATTTATAATCATTTTTACTATGTGAGAAATTTTCTTGATGGCCGCGATTTCAATTGATGGTAGAACTGGTATTTTCTTCCTTTTTCAAAATTGAGAGAATTTGAATTGTATAGGCTGATCTCATCTTTTTTTTCAGAACTGGTACTTCAAATTTTGGATGTCAAAGAGAAGTAAAAACGGATTGCTGATTCAAGGCACACTTATATAATAAAATTAGCTGAAAGCTAGTAGTTTCAACGGCGGTGTTTTTTCAAACTGGTTAATAAGTAGAGTGAGAAAGCTACGTTTGAACAATTTGTGTTGTTTGACAGTTAATATATGTGTTCTAATGTTCAATAGTTATATATTTTGAAATGTTGAAAAGTTAGTTTATTCCTTTTTTGACTGAGATATTTTTTGACTTTGCCAATAAAATTAAATTCGCGTATAATTTTTTTAACTTTTGTCGTATTTTGGGGATTTCTCTTATCCTATTTCTTAGTCGCTGCAATGAATGGTGTCCCTAGCTCCCTCATCGTGCGTGATTAAAGATATCAAAAGATTCTTTTCTTCGTATTTTTACCAATTTTTATCGAAACATAAA
>NC_134470.1:13437831-13524716 GCF_964194025.1 Convolutriloba macropyga
CTTCCAATCAGCCAGATGGGAGAAGTGAGAGCAGCGAGTGGGTTTCACGTGACCAGGCACTCGCAGTTGCACCCCTGGCTCCCGGTCTTTCCAGATTGGCGTCACAACAGGGGAAGGAGGGAGGAACAGGCAGAGGCGGTGGAACTGCTGATGGGGTGCAGATAGTGTACATTGGGCATACTGGGTCGGGTTCCACTCTACGGGAAACAATTTTGCCCGTATGAAAATTGAGCATTAATCAGCTTCTTTTTTGGGAATTCCAGTTCTTTTCAAATCAGTAAAGGAGAAAACCAAGTTTTTTTACTCTTTTCCTGTGTAAGTCTGATGATTTCAGTTGCAACTGCTTGCTCTGATCATGATTTATTTGGACTGCAGGCAAAGCAGATATCGTGTCATTTGACCTCCCGGAGTTTAGTCACATAGTGCTTCAGAGCTGTACAATTAGAATTAAATATATAACAGAACTGAATCATGATATTTGAAGCTTATTTTGTTATTTCAGACTGCACAGATAAAAGTTATTCTGTCTTCTATCTGGCCATTATAAATGACCGACTGTCCTTTTTGCTCGCATGGTTAAATGCAGCCTGTCTTTTCTATGCGCAGAATGTACAATAAAGCTAAATAAAGACTGTTCAGCAAAAAAAAGAACTAACAGAATAGAACAGAATCTCATGTCAGGTCAAGTCCTGCTCAGGTAGATACGCATATCGTGACTTATAATGCAATGTAAGAGCAGGTTAAAATTTCAAATCTGGGACCTGAACAGAACAATGACCTGCAAAAAATCAGAAAGAAATTTTGAGGGATTCAGAATTTCTTTCTGATTTTTTGCAGTATTTATTTTGCAGTATTACTGCAGTATTAGTAATTATGCTCTATAAGTTCTCATCAACAATTCAGAGAGACCTCTCAACAATGGTTGTTCAACATACATCTGTCCAATATATAGACATGATACTATTGTGATTGCAGGTTCTGTTTGGTTGGTCAGAAGGAGGGGTTGGGAGTGAGAGATTGGATATGTTCCTGGTGTGTCCTGGGAACAGAAGCAGACTCAGGGTGAGATGGTATCTCAGCTGCTGCCCTGAGGAACTAATAGACGAATGTGTCGATGAGTACATTGCCACTCAGCATAAGGTACTGACTTTTTTAAAACATTGATTCGTCATCAAGCAGCTAAATTAAGCGAGACAGTTGACTTGAGATCGGGCCATTGGCCCAACAATGCTTTCCCACAGTCAAATTTTGTCAGTAATTTTGCAGACTCTGAATAACTGTTGGAGATTTTTTTGTACATAATGTGGTAAACTTCTATGACACGCTGCAGCTCACGTTGTGTATCAGCGAGAAAATGCAGATCAATGACTTCAGATCCTTTTTTTCGATATTTTAATTAATAAAAAACCAATGGTTGTTGTAGTTTAATACGGAGATGCTGGCTTAGAAATTATTACTCCGCCCTCAACCTAGGGGGCAGATAACACTTAAGCCTCCAGTCGCTTATGCTGTCTTTCAAATTAACTGAGCCCGGGTCGAGAACGAATGGTTAACTTGTAAGTACTTGCAAGTTTCTTACAAAAGATGGTTAAATTGTAAGAGCTTGCAAGTCGGATGGATAACTTGTAAGAACTTGAAAGTCGAATGGTTGACTTGTAAGTTTCAGTCCAAACTGAAAAACACATTAAAAAGAATTTTTGACTGATTTGATATCAGAAAATTGCCAGTTATATCAAAGTTTCTTGAATTATTATTGCTAACTTTATATAGGCTTGTTTAATATAAAAAGTGGCATAAACCCTGGATGCTTAAGAGTTATATGTTCAATAGATACTCTTAAGAGTTATCATTTCTAACACAATAAGAAACAAAAAAACACAAAAACACATAAGAAGCAGTGAGGGACAAATCGGAATAGATCCTTTTTTAAGTATTTAGTTTGATGCTTTAAGATATTCTACAATCATTGTTAATCAATTTATACAAAGATTTTGACTCAAAACTTTCTGTGAGGTCAATTAGCTGGACATTAAAATCACAACTCCTGGTTAACTGTGCCACCATCAACAGTACTCACACCACTGATAAGAAAATTGTACCAAGGAGGCTCGTTAATGTGCGTTTGCACTTTAAGTTCCGACCCCGCTCATCTACATTTTTTACTTAACTGTCTACCAAATGAGGAAGAGATAAAAAAATTAACATATAAACATATCGTTCAACAAACTATTAAAAGAATAAAACGATCTACTCTTGAGGGTTTATGAGACCTGTGGCTACCATAATTTGACTACCACAAAAGACGGCGATAAAAATCAAATAGTTACAAATATTAATTACGACCAAAATTCCTTGTCCATTTTTTGAAAACCACTAATAACCAGATCAAAATGGCATCAGATAAAATTTATACTCGGGAGATTAACCGGCACTTTTTTGGAACAACATATGGTACTTTTTCTCAATGCGACTTGGCAACAAGTCGACTAGAAAAAAGCAAAAGGGGCAAAGTTTATAAAAACCTTTTTTTTAAAAAAAAAAGAATTAAATTCGAATTGATTAGAAACATTACGCATCAAATGAAATCAGTGAGAGATTCTTTTATACCTCAATAGAGAGCGATTGAGGCCTTTCTTTATCCAGTATGTGTCATATGACTACAAAAAAAAGACAATTACAGGCAAAAACTAAAAATTTTCACAAAAAATTATGCACGAAAACGATGTCCCCCCAATCAATTAATTATTAAGCTGATCACTAAAAACAATAAAAATTTTTGGTTGCCTTTTTTGAAGGCAAAAAAAATTGTAAATCAAAGGACGCCCATTATTGTGAGACTGTGAAAATAGAGCAAAAACCTAAAGAAAAAAATGGCAAATTTGCAAAAATCACGAAAAGTGGTTTTATGAAAACTGGTTGTTCCAAGAAGAAAGACTATTTGAGGCAAATAAAACCGTTACAAAATGTATTTCAATAGATAAATGATGTGAATTGCACATAGAGATTGGCATATCTCGAAAATCTATCTCTTTTTTTTAATTAAAACAAATATTTTCAACAAAAGCTTTCGATTTAAGGAGTAGACAGTTTGTCTTGCAACTACTCGAAAATTAAATGCGGCTGTTATCAATGAGTCTAAATCATAAGACTGTAAAATAACATTAAATACAAGCTGAACCAATAATTTTCACAAGCAGCTTTACGGAACCACAGTTTTGAAGCCATTAAATTTATAAGATATTAACCGCGAGAACATAACATCTTCATTTGCGTCTCCTTTGACCACCATAACGTCTTTTTGTAAAACGACTATCACAAAATGACAACAAAAAGAACCACAAAAACTGAAAAGTATCTAAACTTCACAAAGTTTTTCTGAAACAAATTGTCTAAGCCCAGAAGACATCATTTAAAACGTTTAAACAACAGAAAAATTGTTGTTTGATTCAAAAAAACAATAAAAAGAGCTTTGAATAATGAGGCTAATATACAAAAATGATATAACATTGTTTAATACGAAATAACGCAAACCAGATCAAAAAGGGATAAGTTGAAGAATACTAGATAAGTTGAAGAATACTATTACTCTTTTTTTAGAAATTTATTTCGGAAGTCAAAACAACCATTAGCTAATTACCGGTATCAGTTATTAAGTTCATTTGTTTATCTATAGTTGGCCACTGACACCTTTATTTACACTATACTTGTTATATGACAACAAAAATTAACAACAAATAAAGAGCAAAAAAAACTCTAACAATTTCTGCAAGAGAACGGTGTCGCAGCCCATCAAACCAAATGTTATGAAAACAAAAAGATATTCAGTTTCAAATGTTGTAAAGTTTTTTTCAGTTGGATTGTTTAATAACTCTACAATTTATAAAAGAGACAAAAACCACAGCAAAAATGGGAAATTACGCACAAAAATCAAAATCAAAAGAATAACAATTGAAGGCAAAAGACAAGTATTCAGTTAAATTTTATTAAAACTCTTCCTCAAAGCCATAAAAACCCTTTGGTTCTCTGAAAACAAAATATACCTACATTTGGCCTTAAATTTGCATAAATTAGAGCGATCATTAACGAAGCCGAGAATAAAAAATATTGTCAGTAATTAACATTAAAAAAAAACAGAAGCAAAATATTTTGAAAAAAGACAGCATCAAAATAAAGACCAAAGGTCTTTGATTCTGAGAATTCATGATATTGTCAAACCTCTCCCTGATTTTGTCGCGCGCCCAGCAGACCGACCAAGTGTTCCAATTGTTTGCGAATTAGACCAATTGTTGCGTGGAAATCTTCAAATAATAATAAAAGGAACGATGCATTTTGTACAATTATCGAGACAAATCTGCGAAAAAAGGCAAAGTTTTAATTCCGGAAGACTTTCATACGGCACTTAATTGCAACTGGCGCTCTTTTTGAGATAAGGGAGTCTGTTTTAAGGTTTCTAGGTCACTAAGTCAGGCAAACTATAACGAAGTGAACCAAAAAAGCATATTTTGTGCCATTTTTGATGAAAAAAGTTTGAATTTTGAAATTTTATCAAAAATTTTAGCCAAACAAAACTTAAATCAAACAATTCAGCAACGCTCTGTTTATCTCTAACGGTAACAACAACACTATGCCGTAGAAAATTTTAATTTATTTGGAACTATATTGAGCGAAATTGTGCCATATTTACAGAAAATGTGAACAAAGACAGTTTGAATGTTCACAAAACTTTAAACCTCGATAAAACCCTGTAAAAAAAGAATATCGAAAAAATCTTTTATTCCGTATTCTACGCCGGACGGGCTTTTCAATGATACCACTCACAATTCTCTACGATGAATATATCGATCGGCCAAATTTGACTGAACAAAAAAAAACCCAGTTGAGTATATAGTTCCTCCTCCCCACTAAAGTGGGGGTCGGAACAAAAAACACGTGTTCAACAACTTTTGACAATTGTTGTTTAAACTTTGGAATCTATTCTTTTTTTGGAGCGCAGTGGTTTTTATTCCCGCAACCTTAATTTTGTGTGTTGTTATATAGGACTTTACTAAGCAAAAAATAGCACGCGCACCTTTCGGGCGTGAAAGTTTTACGCCCAAAATGCTGGGGGATGGGGGTAGAATAGGTTCAAACAATGATATTGATTACAATATATTTCAACAAAGAGGCCTGAATGGCCATCGTTGTTAAATGTTGCTCAACTTCACATCTGGCCATCTTTAGAAAGCTTCCGGGCTAAAAACTTGCAATAGTAGAGACTATTTTTGGCTATTTTAAATAATATACATTTGGCTGCACAAAACTGAAATGTCATTAGATGGCGGTGCATCCTGCTCGATTTTGCATACACCAGCGAGTGGATTTGATCGTTAAATGTCTGCACAAAAAATTCGCTCTTCGTGCCAATCCCGTGTCCAGACATGATATTTTCTGACGTTAACCATTTTTTACTATAAAATTTTGCAAGTGCTTCAGTGACAAATGACCGGAACTATTTCATGCTGTTTTCTGGATTTCTCACAATTAGGTTCAGTCGATATTGCCCAATTAGTTGCTTTGTTGCTGCACATTTTATTGTACAAACTATTAAATTTTTTGATTTCGTTTAAAAATTATTATAATTAAGTGCTGGTGATATACTTGTTATCAAGTATATCAACCTTGTTATCAACCTTCTTTTGTTTTCTAGAGTGCGTTGAATGTTATTTCAATTTAGCTTTGTTTAGTTCAGTTTTTGAGGATGAATATTTTGTCCAGTCTGCAACGTAGGAGTGCAGAAGTTAACTAACGGTTAAAATTTCTGATCAGATTGAATAAGGTCATAAAAATTTACTTTCTGCTGCAGTTCTCAGCTGAAATGTCAAATTTCCCCACAAATTTACCAGATCTAGATCTGTCTGATCAGCTTGTTGCACAAAAAAGATTTTACAGGAAAATAAACACAAATTTGCTCTAGATTCACTCCTGCTTACCAGTTTTGAATTCTGATCTCCCAGAGCTGCTACTGGCGAACCTCAGTTGGAAAAAGAAAACAATTTCTCTGAAGTAGGATAAAGATAGATTGAATGTTTTTTTATTTTCTAATTTTTTTCAGCAAATTTCATCTTTGGACCGATTTATTCAATCAATGGAATTGTGCGCGCTTTGGCGTTGAATTTTCAACAAATTTTTTTTGTCTAAAATGTGTCAGATTAGAGATGAAACCAAAAAAATAAATAATAATCACGCAAAATTTTTAGCAGAAAAATGAAAACAAGAAAAAAAATTCAAATGAGTAAATTATTGCACAAACTAAGTGGTAAATGTTACCAAAAAATCTGGGTAGCAAAGATTTTTCACCCAAATATTTTTATGGTCTTCATCTGTGTGATACGTGACACAGCGTATCCTGAAATGTTTTGTTTGGGCATAATCTTTGATTTAGATCAAGACCAGTTATCCGTAAATTCCAGTTGATATCTGACTGTACTAATTCCCGAACCCCAATTGGTGAAAGAATATGTAAAGTTGAAACTTGTATCGAGAAAACTGAATTTGTTCCAAGTTACGTGATACAATTTCTGAGGCTACAAAATAAAAAGTTTCCTGTTATTTGCAACTCAAGTATAGTGGCTTAATTTTTTCTCCTTCGCCAAGCGATTCTTAAAATTCAATTCGAGCATAAATTGAATCGCTCTGCGATTCATTATTTAGTTTTCAAAACAAGGTTTGCACCATATGAATCCCTAATTGAAACCTTATCTTCTACTTGACAACGACATGGTGCGTCCAGCACAGAGACTCACGCAAGACCCCTATTTCAATAGAACCTTTTCATGAATTCTACAACAGGACCCTGACTCTGCTGGGTATAATTGAAAGACACAAGTGAAAGTAGCAACCTTTGCTATAAATAACACTACAGTCAACAATTTTTTAGAAGTTAGGACTAACAGAGTTTGCCTCCCACATGAGCTGAACTATAATGAGCCCATCAAAGATACAACGGATCAAATACAAAAGAGACAGATAGACAAGAAACCCCCAGCTAAAGCTGCAGTCGGAGCTCCAGAAGCTGACCAAAACTAGTGTGATTTGTGTTGATAGACTCTGGATCTAAAGCAATCAATAATGCATTTCTCTTTTCTATCTTAGTATTGGCACAGACGGAAAACCGATAGTAAACCAACATTATCTTCATATTTTTATTATCGAGCTTCCTTTTTTGCAACTTTGTGGAAATTGTTTGAGGCAGTGCTGGAAAATTGCAATTTGGAAGGCTGCAAATAAGCTGTACTACGTGATATATTCATCACCAATTTGATAGATTATGAAATATAGAGAAAATTGCTTAGAGACGCCGTAGATCCACACAGAGCATTGAGTATCGTAGTCAATAGGGAATTGTAATAGGGAATTGTGACAGCAAAGTCTTCAACTCATTGTACCTAACGATCCTGCCAGCCTAATTCCAATCCAGTTTAAGTTTATATTCAATCAAGCTGCGACTCATTAATCAGTTTTCAAAACACGATTTGCACACCAAAGCTAAAAATAACCTTATCCCATCAAATATCAGAAAATTGTCCAAAAAGGATTACAAATTGAATTTTATTAGGAATTTTCACACGAACTATATAACTAGAAATATGGAACTGCAAAAACTGTTTTTTTTAGCTAGCCGAACTGTGAATTAGTTAACTAGGGCAACCACTTGGATGAACTACTTAAGTTCGCTGGTTGTCATTGCCTTGATAAATAAAATATATTCGAGAATATGTTGTGCTTTAAACTTTGTATTGCAATCAGGCTAAATGAATTGAACACTGAATTGAACATTGGAATCCACTAATTATTCGTCATTTGTGGCATGCAAATAGGTACAGTCTAGCCACCTGATATGGATTGTTCCTCTTTATTGATAGGGATCAATTTTTGAGTAGTTTTTGCATGTTTTTCACTGTATTTAATTTGAAATAATTTTATATTTTTTTCATGGCATTTTTCATCGTGTTTTGGTTGGTAGATTTTAATAATTGAACTTGAAGCCAGGAGAGTAATCCCTTTTCAAATTGGGGGATTTTTGGCTCTTGTTAAGTATTGATTTGTAAAAAAAAAAAATTTCAGGAAGCAAAAAAAATAATGGCATCTCAGGTGGCAAAAACTCAACCTTTTAAGAAAACTATGATTAATTCTTCTGAGCAGAGGAAAGAAGGGCAGTTTTTGCGGTTCACCAACAAGTATAACAACAATTTATCAACCAAAATTTTACAGATTAGCAATTTCCTCATCTCGGCTTTAAACTCCTAAAAAGATGCCAGCATTGTTAATTTCCCAAAAGATGTTTTTCGCTCAGCATAAATATTTCATCCTGGTTGAATTGTTTCGAATTATTGAATAATTTCTGAGCGCTAAAGTTTTTCACGAGTTTTTCAATAATTCCTGGAAAAAGTATCGATGGGCCAAAATTGTCAAAAAAGGCAGGCTAGCATAAAGATCCTCAGCCCACAAAAATTCGGAGTTTTAGAATAATTAAATTAGATCTTCGAGTATTGAGGCAGATTGATTAATAAACTTATCATTCATCCCTATTTTAGGTTCCAGTCCACAATGCACCACTGGACTCAGGAAATGGATTGTGGGTTTTGCAGGAGACACCTGTCAACCATCCCCCCACAGCAGCCCAATTTATGAACTTACCTCAAAATGGAAATTATGCTGATAATTCAGAGGACATTATATTTGTTTAATTTTAAAACTTTAGTCCCAAGGGTTGTTAGTACTGAGTTGATACTGATTGTTGAGTTCCCGGGTCGCCGCTTCCTTTGTTCTATAAAGGGATCATACATGATGTCATACAAATCATAACGTATTTCCTAGTACGATCATTGCATGAAACCTAGGAAATGATTTATGAACCTTGAATGAGACCAAGGAAATCATATCTCATCCTTGCGTTAATTAGATAGAGTAGGACATTATTGGGCGTTATTGTGGACCAATTACCAGTCAATAGTGTATTAAATCAGAAAAATCAATTATGATTCTTATATGAAATAAGGGAAATCATATATGATTCTTGTATGAACTCAAGTTAATCATGTATGATTTTTGTATGAAATCTTATATGATCAATCTGCAATTCCTAGGAAATCATATTTGATCCTTGTACGGTAGCGAGGAAATAAAAAAACCCTTGTACGATTGCGAAGAACTCTGAAATGATCCTGGTATGACTCTGAGAGTCAATGTGGTAGTTGTACGGTTGCGACAAAGCCGTATGTCTATTGTACAAGTGCGAAGACATCAACGAAACCATCGTACGATTATATGGCTTCAAAACAAAATATACACCAACCAAATGCACTCCATAATGAACTTATTATCAAGATTGTCCCAATTAGAATTAGAAGCTGCAACGATTGGAGTTGTTTACAACTTATTTTTTTTGTATGAAACTTGTTTGATTACCAGGAAATCATGCAAATCATATATGACCTTGTATGATTCCTGGGAAAAATGTTATGATTACCTTGTATGATTACCGGGCGACTCATCGTTTAGGCGACTCTGGTGTATTTTTTTTAATAATTGAGCGTTGTAGCTGCTACGATAGGAGTTGTTTAAGACTAATTTATTTTTTTTGCATGAAACTTGTATGATTACCAGGAATTCATACAAATCATATATGACCTTGTATGATCATATTACTTTGGATCATATGCGACCATTAATGAAGTCAAGGAAAGTTGTATGACGGGCGACCCGGGTTGCTTTCAGTGTACCTTATAAAAATGTGCACGCAGATATAAACTCACAAATTGCACAAATTCCTTCTTGTAGATTTTCTAGAAATAAAGACAGTTAAAAATCCTTCATTTTTTCTCTCAGTTTAGCATTTAGTTGTTCTATTGAGATTGGTTTTGTCTGAGCATTTATTTTAGGCAGATTATATATTGAACCTATTTATGGACATCTGTTCCCATTTTCACATTAGTTTTTATGTCTGGAATCAAATTCTGCCAGATTTAGTCCTCAACTTACCAATTAACAATGCTGGCCCAAAATGGGTATGAAATGACCATGCTCGACCCATATAGTCAATAAAAAGTCTTAAGATCAACTTTGTGGTTTTAGCTGGGCTCAAGTTTGATGCTCAAAATTAGCTTGAACAAAATCTTGCGCCAAAGAAAAGTCTTATCATGAGTCGGTCGTATTACTTCGAAAAACTGTACGTGCTGAAAAGATTATCACTAATACTCATAACGAAGCCAACAAGTAAAACAAATAAAATTCGATGTAGTTGCAATAACTCAATAAGATTAGAGATCGGTCATTTTGAAAAAAAGTTAATGATTCGTTATGACAGACTTGTTTCGTAATGTCAAATTTGTCATTGCAGATAAAAAAACAAGATTTCAGAATAGTAATGGCTAATTTGTGGCACAAAACTTCCGATATGCCATAGAGTATCCTAGTCATCAATTTTTACAATCAATTGTTTGAAACATAAATAGTAAAGGTAATTTATGAAAAAAAAGCTAAAATATTGTAAAATCTAAATTAAAGAAGAATCCTATAATTCTATGCGGGACACAGGCCATTCGACGAAGAATTTAAAAACATAGCAGGACAAGTCCTGAAATACAATTCAATGAATTGAATGAAAAACTTAGATTTACTCTACCTGAATAGCAGATCAATTCAACGATGCCAGCCAAAACACAAACAAAATCATCTTAAAAAATTGAGAAACAAACAATCAAACAAACTAAACAAATATTTATAATACTTGATAAAACTTGGAAGCTTTTACCCCTAAGGCAAAATTTAACCCCTTTAAATATACCTATTTCAAAAATAAGTTAAACACCAAAATTTCTTTCTGAAAATGGCGCAGTATTATATCTGCAAGGCCTGAAAAAATTCATTGGCCCTTGAAGGTCGATTAACTCGAAAATTTTCAAAAACTAAAAATATCAATGGAAATTTTAATGACATTTTGCTGAAAGTCGTGACATTAATATCTTAAGAATCATTTCTTGAAAAATGATTCTAGTGTCTCTAGAGGCTATCCTGTAAACCAATTCCAAGTCTTAAAAAATAATTGGTTCAAAGATCGATAGGCAATAATTTTTAAAAATTTCATATTTCAAAAAACAGAAATTCGTTCTATTAAAATGTTGAAAAGCATCCAATTACCCCCTAGCAAATATTTAATAACATACTATCAAACCCTGTATGAGGTTATCTGGCTACTCAGGCAAGAAAAACTGAATAAAAGACAAATGTCTTGAAAAAAAACTTAAAAAACTTGCAAGTTTTATCAAAAAATTTTCAAAATTCGAAAGGTTAAATTGTTGAAAACAAATCCATTAAAACTAACAACTATTCAGTAACCGCTTTGAGACCGTGGAATATGTTTTCTGGCACTTGAGAATGGACAAAAATCAAAAATTGACAAAAACTTTAAGAAACCTCAAAAAAATTGCAGGTTTTATCAAAAAAAATGCAAAAACTCGAAACATTAAAATGTTGAAAACCCCTCCATTGTTGCTCAAAACTCTACAGTGTCCTATTATCAAACCTGAAAGGAGTTTCCCTGGCCCCTGAAGCTGGAAAAACGCAAAAAATAACAAAAATTTTCAAAAAACTTGAAAAAAATTGCAAAAACTAGTATCATTTTTTGTGTTTGTGTTTGTAGTACCAGAACATATAGCTCATAAACTGGTCATAACAAGTACTTTTTTCTCGCAAAAGGCCTTCATCAACTTTTAAAAACTTCAACCTAAGACTAATCAAGCGAAAAACTTTTAAAAAATCACAAAAACATGAAAAATTGCACCATTTTGGGCTCAAAAACTCCTAAAAATGATCTTTTAACCTTCAATTGAGGCCATCCCAGCAGCTGCAACACTCTAAGCACTTGAAGAACTACTAACGTCCACTTTGGGCCTCTAATGAAACTTAATGCCCGCTGGGCTTTACCTGTTTATCCCGTTTTGAAAGATCAAAGTCATTGAAAAATGTGTGAACACATCTTAAAAAAAAAACACAGCGCCCCAATACAATTCAAATTCTTTGAATTGTAAAAAACGATATTCAGAACTCGTGTAAAAAAGAGCAATAAAGAAGTTGTTACCTGAATAATGCATAACTAATGATCTCTGAGGTGTGTATAGATGAAAAAAATAAGGAAGGAATTCGTACACAAAATCGTTCTCCATTATGCCATTTTCTTCCAGGTTATTCATCTTAGTCGCATTGAATTATTTGCGCACCCCCAAGTGCCAATATTGTAAAGGTTAAACTTTAGATATTGCAGGAATTTTTTAAAAAAGTTTTTTTTTATGAGAATTTCTGGACTCAAGATAAAAAAATGTAAAAAAGTTTAAAGTTTATGGCAAAACCTCTATCACAAAAAATCAAGAAACTTATCTAATTTTATTAGTACTTAAATACGTCTTGAACTCCAAAAAAACTGAGCACCAAAAGAATTAATATATCATGCGTGTCAATTGAGCTGAATAACTGTTTTATGATGAAAAACAGAGGAAAACGTCTTATTTGGAAACAAAGACAAAAATTTTGTCGTAAGCCTGCGTTTAGAGAGTCATATGTCCAAAAATCACATCAAAAACTTAATTATCGTTTTTGACAATTTTTGTTGTCGAAAGTCAATGAAAATGGATTGAGAATCAACAACTTTGGTACAGCTGACAAATCAAATGTTGAGACCAAGTTCCAGTAAACAAAAAAGAATCATAGATTCAGTCAATCAAAATTTTTGAAAATTTTATCGAATTTTCGAAAATAAAATGATAATTCGGAATAGTGTGATTACCTTGAGACGTGCGCAATACTGGTGGTTTAAATATTGAGGGATGCTAGCCTGGCACATTTTATGAGGTTTGAACTTTTCAAATTCAATTGGTGTTTTTTTCACTCTGCTAGAGCTTTGAATCTGTTTAATATTGAAACAATGATACTTTTTTCATCTTAGTTATTAAACAACAGTGGGTTAAGAATGATTTAATATTCGTAGCAGAAAATCAGATTTTTACGGAAAACTTGCTGCCCTAATAAAAAATCAAACGTCAACTAGGGAAAAAGCAAGACTCCAATCACTATGCCTGCCTCATTTCGGCGCGTGGCTTGCCGCGCCTCCATTTCCCACTATAGTTCTACACTTTTTGGCTAAGGAACTTCAAGTCAGTGTCAAGCACAGGCTCGGGATAGCGGTTAATGATCAAGAAAGAAAATGTCCTTATTGCAAGTCAGGTACATTGGACACTTTTGGTGACCATCAGTTGCCTGCCATGGAAGGGGAGATGCAATTTCAAGGCACGATATAATTCGCGATCGTATAGCTTCCGCATGTTTAGCAGCTAAATTGTCTCCAGTAATGGAAAAACGCAATCTCATTGCGGAAAACATCTCACGCCCAGGAGACGTCCGTCCGCCTTCTTGGAAAACTGGCCAATCTGCTGCTCTAGACATAACCGTGGCTTCTTCTCTGCAACCTAACAGTATTTCTTATACGGTAGAGAAGTCTGGCTATGCAATTGAAGCTGCTGAAGATTGAAAATATACTCAGTATGAAAATAGCTCTGCTCAACAACGAATTTTGTTCGTCCCTGTAGCAATCGAAATTTTGGGCGGTCTGTCGAGGACTCTGAAGAAAGCCTTACTACGCATGTCGTTGTTAGCTGCTAGCAGAAATTACCAGTCAGCGGGACAATCCATTGCCTTCGACAGAGCAGTTCAGTCACTTTTGGCATAATACGAGGATCAGATAACATGCTGTTGTCGCAAGCCCCGTAGTTGAACACAGCAATTAGTTGAACTTGTCTGTTAATCAGCGACCCGATTGTGTGGGACGCAATGTAACTTTTCCTAGATGCTTTTGTTGAGCTGAATCAATTTCTTGATGAAATAGAAACAAGCCTGAATTTTTATTGAACTGACCCAATGAAAGGAGAATCTTTTTGTAAGCAATGTCATCCAATAGTAGGGTACTTGAGCCAAGTTCATTAACGCGAGCAAATTAAAAAATGAGAGATAAAAGGCTCAGTGAGAGAGGAAGCAACGGCAGAGATCGGAGAAAACAATAAGATTGGCAATAAGAAATAATCAGCAAACATTTGAATTTTAGGTCAATATAAATCAAGATTATTTGATAATGGAGACCACGCAGATTGCAAGAATTCATATTTTAGTGTGAACTTTTTACGGAAAAAAAATAGAAAAATGACAGTTTTTGTTGTCTTCGTTTCATTTTTTAACGTGGTGTTATTTATTTTAGCTATTTTTCTTTGTTTATTTACGTCACATTGAAGCGCAATTTTGTTGTTTTTGTCAAATTTTGCCAGAAAAGACTGGCTATGCAATTGAAGCTGCTGAAGATCGAACATATGTTTAGTATGAAAATAGCTGTGCTCAACAAGGAATTTTGTTCGTCCCTCTAGCAATCGAATATTTGGGCGGTCTTTCGAGGACTTTGAAGAAGGCATTACTGCGCATGTCGTTGTTAGCTGATAGCAGAAATTATCATTCAGCGGGACAATCTATTGCCTTCGACAGAGCAGTTCAGTCACTTTCTGTTGTCATCATATGAGGATCAGCTAACATGCTGTTGTCGCGAGACCCGTAGTTGAACGCAGCAATTAGTTAAACTTGACTGTTAATCAGCAACCCGATTGTGTGGCACGCAATGTAACTTTTCCTAGATGCTTGTGTTGAGCTGAATCAATCTCTTGATGAAATAGAAACAAGCCTGAATTTTTATTGAACTGACCCAATGAAAGGGGAGTCTTTTTGTAAGCAATGTCATCCAACAGTAGGGTACTTGAGCCCAGTTCATTAATGCGAGCAAATTAAAAAACGAGAGATAAAAAGCTGAGGGAGAGAGGAAGAAACGGCAGAGATCGGAAAAAACATTAAGATTGGCAATAAGAAAGAATCAGCAAAGATTTAAATTTTAGGTCAAAATAAACCAAGATTATTTGATAATGGAGACCACGCAGATTGCAAGAATTCATAATTTAGTGTGAACTTATTACGGAATAAGAAATAGAAAAAAAGACAGCTTTTGTTTTCTTCGTTTCATCTTTTAACGTGGTGTTTCTTTTTTTAGCTATTTTTTGTGTTTATTTACGTTACATTGAAGCGCAATTTTGTTGTTTTTGTTAAAGTTCCTGTTTTTTTTAACAGTGTTCTTTTTTTGTTGTGTAAGTTGTTAGGCGAAAATTTTATAAGCCCCTAAGATTTTTTAGGCGTCGAGAAGAAGACTACATATGCTTTACGTTTGCCCTAGCATTTTGAGCAATTGTGTAATTTAGTTTAACTCCATCTCCCCAAATTTCGTTGCATTTCTTAGCCAGACAACACTTTTTTTATTTCTCAGTTTCTAACGTGATTAGCAACTAGATTATCTCAGTTGCTTAGAAGGCAACCAATTTAAAAAAAATAACAACGGTTTCAGAAAAATGCAAAATATTGAATAAAAGATATACTTTGCATGTTTTTTGACAAATAATTTTTATGTAAATGCGCTGCCCAGGACTTTTAATAGCAATTTTCCTCCGACAATTTACAGTCTTGCGTGAATTTTGAAGTACATAGGTGTTTTAGTTGGTTTTGGCCTAATTTTGTCAGAATTTCACTTTAAATTTTTTCAGCGACTAAAAACTTTGCTTTCCAATCTCCAGAAAATTGCAATCATTTTTTTTATTATTCTGTAAATTTTTTTCATGTTTTTCTGAAGTCGAGACTATATTTATAGAAAACTTTGCAGCTCTTTTCAAACATGATTTACTTCTGTTGAAACTGAACAACTCACAAAGTAGATTTCGTTTAAATGGACTTAGTTACATTTTTGTAATGAATATTTGTGAAAATTGATCTGAATAAGTTGATTAGGTTTCATGCTATCAATTTTGGTTGAATTTTTAGTGCGTACTGTTTAAACTTATTGAGCTTAACCACAAATTTGCGGTTTGGTCTCATTTAAAAACATAATTATGCTCATCATATTTACCTTTATATTGTATTAATTGGCTTTCAAGTTTGCTCCAAGCTGTCTTTTTGTTCAATTTAAAAAATTTTAATTTTTCTCAGCAGCACATTTTTCTCTGTACTCATAGTCGATTTTTGTACCTGGCTATTTTTTTAATCTGCTACATGCTTTTTTTCACTTGACTCTATGTACAAGTCTCTTTCCTCCTGAAAATTGTATTGAATCACGTTAGAAATTAGTCAGTGAAAGGAAAATTTACTGTTATCAATTATAATTGAGTGCCATTATAGTAGCATGGTTAATTTACTTTAACCTCGATGAAACCAATACAAAAATTCGCAATCAAAATATACATCAAAACAGTAGTTTTAACCTCACTCTCACAAATTTCAATTTAATTATGGTAACTGTTTATGCTGATGGCGTGACGATGGCGTTGACAATTTTTCCTAGCACTCTAGTGGTAAATTCCCCTTTTGTTCAACAGCGAATCAGTGTTGTCGGTTCCCGCAATTCTGAAAATTCCAATCCGTTTGTCGATGTCTCTTGAGTATGATGTGGCTTGTGGGACTCCCAAGACTTGGATCTCAGCGTCCAGGCTAGATGCACAGAAGGCTTCTATCGATTGTGCGAGAGTGGATATTTGGTCTAATGAGCGGAGGGAACTGCATTTGTGTGAACTTGAGAGAGCACTGCTAAGCCCAGAGAGGCACAAGAGCAGACCAATCGTAGCTGTCAGAAAAACTAAAACAGAACCAAAAAGTTAAAACATGTTTCCATGTTGTACGAACATAAAATTAAAATTAAGCGATATAAACATAATGGTGATGAGGGGAACATTTTGTCTGAACAATATATTTCGGGCAAAAATTTAAATCATTTAGAGTTAAAAAAATTATCCAATGCTGAAACCAAATAACAACGCATAATTGACTAGTAGCGTTTATTGCAATACGAGCGCAGAAAAACGCCAGTTGGTTTATGAGTGGAAGATAAGCGATAAAAGCTGCGAAACCAAAAAATTCACCCTTTCTTAGCGTCCGTCTCACATGGTTAAAGACTTAAATTTAAGCGCTGATATTACAAAATTTTCCACTAGAATTTTTGCTTTGTTCTTCCCCAGTTAAGAAATTGTCGTTTGTAAACGTAAAAAAATTGTCGGTATGTTCGATTTCAGAAAGACAAAGTCAAAAACAGACCTTTTTCGGTATCGTGGGTATGTTCGGGTTTAAACGTTAGAAATTGTCGGTATGTTTGCTTTCTTGGACTCGATATGTTCGATTTCAAACGGAAGATAATTGTCGGTATGTTTGGTTTCTTAGATTCGGTATGTTCGTTCTCTTAGGTTCGGTATGTTCCTTTTGAAGCGTAAGAAAAGTTCACTATATTCGGTTTCATACAGGAAATAACGGAAAATGAATTCTGAACATGATTTTGATGATCATATCAAAACTCAGTGGGTGTTATACCGAATCTAAGAGACCAAATGTACCGACGACTTTTTTAGAATTGAAACCGAGGAAACCAAACATACTGACATCTTCTTATGGGGAAAAAAGAACACGACAATCTTTTCTTGCGTCGTTTTTCTGTCTTCTGGAGGCATACATATATAGTTAAACCGCTTATTTCTCAGCATTTTTTTACGTAATTTAGGGCTTATTATTGGTTGATATTAGAAAAATTAGCGTTATTTGTAGCGATAATCTTAGATAATTTCACCAAGTACTTTTTGTTTGTTGATGTTACATAGTTTAGCGTTTTTTAGCGTTGCTCCTATCGCTAACTTTTTAGAGTTCATCTTATTTAATTTGGTCTTTTTGCCGTTAGTCTTAAATGTCAACTCTTCCAACCTTTATTAAGCTTTGTAATCGCTAGTTACCGCTTATATCGGAACTTTTTTTGCAAAAATTGTTGCGCCTGGTTTTCATGGGTGCAAATGGTACATAATAAAACTTTCAACTTGTTTGACTCAAAGGAATCTTTTAATTCTCTGTTTTTGCAGGGGTGCTCATGTTACAAATGAATTATGATTACAAAAGTAATTTTTCTCCACCAATTTTACAGCCAATGATATTTGGATTCAATCATAGTTCTTTAGGAACGCAGTTGCGGAAAGAAACCCCACGGAAAAAAACCCACTTCATTTTAGATAGGAAATAAACCCCCACGGAAATAAACCCCCACGGAAATAAACCCCCACGGAAATAAACCCCCACGGAAATAAATCCCCACGGAAATAAACCCCCACGGAAATAAACCCCCACGGAAATAAACCCCCACTTTACTATTAAAGAACTGCGCATTTAGCGCGTTGGGCCATGCCTTGCGGACCATGGCCGTGTCTGAGCGGCCCGTGGGACTTGATATGAAACTATCACAACCGAACAAATGATCAGAACCAAAATTCCATTTTAAAATGGGGGTTTATTTCCGTGGGGGTTTATTTCCGTGGGGGTTATTTTCCGTGGGGGTTTATTTCCTATCTAAAGTTAAGTGGGGTTTTTACCGTGGGGGTTTATTTCCTAGACCCTTAGGAACGATGTTCGATTCAGTTGTGATTGTTATTATTATATTATTATTAATAAATTAATAACCTATCATTAATAAATTAATGGTCATAAAAATCAGTAGCCGGTTTTGGCACGTATAATATTCCAACTGCAGATATGACTCATTCCAATAACAAGAGAAAGTAATCCAGAGTATAAAGAATGAAAATCCTACTTCCACACTGGATGGGACTGGGCAGAGACTGTAACCCAGCAGCACATTACTTGACCAACATGCCAGTCAGTTACGCAACCCAATTAGTTTTTCTGGGTTTTTCAAATATACAATCCATTTAGTTTCTTGGACTTAAAGGGTTCAATAGCAATCATGAAAAGTTTTCTATTCTATTTATTAAAAATCCAAGAATTTGACTTGTCTTGGCGAGCTGTTTTTTTAAAGGATCTGTTCTCAAATTGAGTTATGACGTCAAATTGTATTAGCGATTTTGGTCACGCTTGTTCTGTTGTTTTTTCTGTTGGAGTTTTAATGAAACTTTTTGAGATACACTTTTAAGCCTCAAAATTTTTGATTTTATAATTTTGGAAGCCGACTGCTTCCTCTCGTTAATTTTAGGAGGAAAACGTTGAAAATTTTTTATTTTTGTATTCCTAAACAATTTTCACGTCTGTTAATAATTCCGTTGTTCATATTAACTGTTTGTTTACAAACATATATGATCTTATCAGTATTTTTCACTAATTTGTGTACTTGTAACAATTTTACTCTTATGACATTTCAAGTTGTGACAGGTTTACAACAGTTCAAATCAGTTTGCATAAATTTATTTTTGATCAAATTTTTGTGATTTATAGGAGGATGTACTCATTTATTGCTGTACTATTCCTGTTGTATCAATAGCTGCTCTCAAAAAAGATTTTTGCATGTCATTCTGATTAGTTGTTCATGGTCATGTACCACTGTCCATCGCCAGGCCTCTCATCCGAAGTGGGATGTAATCTGGAAACCGCGGGTTCGTTATCGCAGCAAAGAAGCGCGGCCACCAGCCCGTCAATTCCAAAATTTTTTTAGCTTACTTGACGTAATATTCAAAATTTGGATTACTGGCCTATCGGCTTTTGGGCATACTAACACTTTTGGGCATGCTAACAACTCGTTAACTCCAATAATCACAATTCGAATAGTATGGTATTGTTGGTGGCGGTCAAGCAAGCTGATGTGTCAGCAAGCCGAATTTAGAGAATGAGGTCAAGTTAGATGAAAAATTGGTGGACTGGTGGGTGCGCTTCTTCGCTGCAAAAACGAGCGCAAGGTTTCCCAATTACATCACACAGCGGATGAGTGGCATGGCCATGGACAGCAGTCCACTGAGGCCCGTACGCCTTAGTTGTTAAAAAATGACGTATTTTTGTTTCTTTGGTGCATTGAAATACATGATACAATATAATACTATGCATAGTTGAATTTAACGGTTAACAATGTATTGTTTCTGATAGATTACATATCTATGACATAAGTTTCCGCTTGATTTTATGTCGGCTTACTTTTGCTTCCTTGCTTTTATTTAGGCTTATTTTTTAAATTAAAAATTTGCAACTCTTGGAGAAATAGTTGTCAAAATTTGTTCAAAAAACATGGTGAAAATTAGTTGTTGAAACATCTGCATTTCATTTATTTGAGCCAATAAAGAGTTCTAGAACTCCTGCATAATATTTGAATATAGACAACATAATGAAAAAATTTGGGCAAAAGATGGTTTATCGAGTTTTCGGTAGATAAAAACAAAAGTATCAGGTTATGTGATTCGAGTGAAAACAAATTAAATTAAACATTGTTGAATGAGATTGCAACTGTAGTTTTTTTTCTATCGAAATGGCCCATCTAAATTTTCAAATGACTGTTAATGAATGATCATAAAAAATCACATTTTTACATTTTTCTTCATTGGAACTGATGCATGTGAATGTCAAATATCCGATCAGTGAAAAGAAAGTTCTATTAGGTTGTCTTTGCTGAAAGAATTAAAATTGAGAGTTTTTAATTTCAAGATGATAGCCACAATTATTCAAACTCTAAAGTAATTGAGTTAGCGAAAAGAGACAATAACGCAAACTAAACACACAATAAATTATTCAGGTGAAGAAATACTCTGTATTTATCTTTGTTCAAAGAAAAAAAATTATTTTGCCTTTTAATCCTTTCTGTTCAGTGAAAAGTTTCAAAACAGTTTAACATGCTTCCATTGTCCACTAAAAACCAACGCAATCTGATCAGCTTACAATTTTAAACATTAGTTCTTTATTGGCAATATTTTATGGTCTCTGAATAACATCATTGGCAGCAGTGGCATTTTATTAACACGAATAGCGTTGAATTATATTATATTTTCTTATAAAAATTCAATGACGATTCAGAAAAAGACATCCCTTTGTTTTGCTCAAACGTTGTATTAAATCACTCTGATCAAATAAGAGTTCTGCATTTGTTTGAATAGAAATTAAAGACCAAATAATTACGACGCAGCAAACTGAAATTTGATAACTGTTGGTTTTATTGAAGAGCTTTATTCGCGCCAAAGTTTTCTTCGATAATTCACTGAAGGGAAAGACCTGATGGTTCTGTGGATTTCAAAACAAAGAACAATTTTGTGGCAGCTTTGGTTAAACTGTTGCCTCAAAATGGGGGGGGGGCGAGTTAATCTCTACAAGGTAATTTGTCACAATATTTTTCCTATAATTTTTATTGTCTCCATTCTGTGAAATAAGAAGAATCAAGAAGACATTTTAGTTCAAAATTTTAGTTCTAACTCCTGTTTCTGCTGCGCCAACGCAGTCATAATGACCAACCTAGTTTTCAAACAGTATACTACGGAAGGCCTCTTATACACTTTTTGAGAACAAGAAATTTGATTAATAACATTTGGTTTAAATCTTACCTGTCAAACCAGATATAAATTTACAAATACTATCTGTTGACATTTGAATTAAAACCTTAAAGTTTCCATGAGCTATCATATCTAAAAAATTAATTTTGAGTCCAACCAAAATTTTTCTGTAGTTTGGAGCATGTTGCCAAATGCAATCAAGCATGATGCAGTTAATACTGAAAAAACCTATGCAGATGAGGAGAATTTTTTTGTTTCAAAATAACGCAGATACGGCATCTGTTGTAAAGCTAACAAAACAAATTTTCGTAACTTTATTCAAAACATAAAATACTTAGTTTAAAGACAACTGTAAGCATCGTAACGTCAAGCGAAACTGATTCAAAAACGGCAGATCTAGCAACATTTTTTGGCAGGTGTTAGCCTAAGATTGATCACCGAGAAGTTTTCGTAACCTAAAAATAATCAGACTAAAACTAGCGCAATCGATTTAGTTTATTAATAGGCTTAACGAAAATTATGTTAAACAAACTTTTTGTAACTCTCTACGTGAAATAGAACGCATTTTGTGCGCATTTTAAATACTGGAATCTGATTGGCTAATCTTTCTGTAAGGCTGACATGGTTGAGAAAATGGCGCAGTAAACTTTCCCGCTGCTTTTTAATTTCCTCAGTAAAATCTTGAAATCATGGCAAATTAAGAGTTGGTTTTATAGGTTACGTTTACTCTATTTCTGGTACGTATTGTTTTATACTATATTAAATTTTAATAATTTTTTGATTGTACATCAATTACATAATCTCAATAACTCTCTTCAGTCCGAAAAATTGAATGCAGTCAGAGTTTGCTTCCTAATTTTCTCTTTAGCTAATACGGGCTTCAACTTGATGAGCCTCACAGCTCCTTTAACGTCCATGTTGTGTAGTGTTTTACAGTTTTATTTTACTTACGGCCGGCTTCATAAGTTTAATTATCCAGCATTAAAATGAATGTGGAGTGCATATGCGAGTCTAGCTTTTTTCAGACAAGTTTTCACGATTGTTTACGCATCGTAGAGAAAAAACACCCGTAGTGTAGCCCCAAGGCTCTATTTTTGGTTTTTATTCAAAATTTATCAGCAATTTGAAGTAGAAGAGGTCTACAAAATTTCGAAGAAAATAATGGAAAAGTAAAACAAATTTGCTCCGGGGGAGGGGGAGGGGTTGAAAATTATAAATAATCAGATAAAAGCAACCTCAACCTGAAAATTTGGATCAAGTTTTATGAGTTTAAAAGGAGATTTGTGACCAGTAAATCTCAACAGTTTCAAGCCTAGAAGTTAAACAAATTATTCTATTTGACCAAAAATTTCCAAATTTTTTTTTGTTCGCTCTCAAATTTTTTGTTAAGAAAGTTTTCAATCCGTCTCTATGATTTCTGCTGATTTAGATATGATTAAGATCAATTGTTTTGTATTACCAAAACTTCGAAAAACCGAAGACGTGAGATTTTTTAGAGCTCTCATAACTAAAAGGCATTCTTTTCTAAATTTAATTCTCGGCAACTTTTCATTAGTACTAACCATCTAATTATCTCCAAAACTTTGAAGACTTAGAAAATTAGTTTGAAAAAACGGTCATCAAATCAACCAAATTCATTATTGAAAGGTAAGGATGGAAATCTTTTCTTATCTTTTTTTTATATGTATTCTTTAAATTGCCGGAGATATTGACAAAAGAGATAATTGACAGGTATTATGTGAAAATATTCTCCTCTATTTTACTGAAATACACAAATTTTTTGGAGTTGTTGAGTTCAAGCGTAGCCTGAAGTAAAATTTTAAAGCAACTGTTCAAAATTTTTTTGAAACCCGAAGAAATATAATTTTTCTCCTCTCTGCTTTTTTAAATTGCTCTTCAAACTATTCTTACCGTTCTCAGGTTTTTTAAACTGAAGAGCTATTTAGTTTATTGATTAGGAAAACCCTCTTTTAGAAAAGTTACGTTTTTGAAAGATGAAAAAATTCTTTACTTTTTCTGTTAACAAAAATAAAAGATTACTATTTCGTATTTCTTTGAAAAGTGCTGATTTGAAAGAGTGAACCGGCCAAAACGTAACAATTAAAAAAAACAATATTCTTGAGTGCTAAATATTAAGAACTGTTAAACACAGTTTTTAACGTTCCTGTACTTGTTAAAATCAATTGGAGGCAGAGTGCAAAATCTGTAGGAAATATTAATAAATGAAATTTTAATAAAAATTAATGAATGTGTGCAAAGAGAAAAAATGGAGTTAGTCTGAGAGAGTTAGTTGCTCTAAATGTAAGACAGCAGAGGCGGCAGAATGCAAAAACAGTCCGATGTCATTAATAAAAAAGACTTAGATAGTATTCGCTACAATTTGTAGCTTTATGTCCAATACCAGATCTTGTTTTTAATCAGATGTTCCTAATCTTGTAATATCAGATGTCTTGAAATTGTTCTTGAAAATTGTTTGTCCCAAACAACTTCCTTTTTAAATGTTTTTTTTGTTGTTGTGGTTTCTATTTGTGTGTAGATACTTTGTGTGCGGGCGCACGCTTGTTCAGTGTGTGTGGTGTGTGCGTGCGTGTGTTTGTATGGTTTGTCTGTGTCTGTGTCTCCAAATTGTACTACACGTTTCTTTCTAGAATATGCTAAAAACGATTTCGTTTTTTTTCTTCCAAAAAAGGCGGCATATTAGTTGGTTAAAACAGTACAATAAATTTTCTGCAATGCATATAAGCTACTTTTGGATACTCCGAACAGTTTCTCTGCCAAACTTTGATTGTTGTTTTTACAACTTTGAGATATGTTGGAACAATCTGTGCAACGCATAGAATCGCACGAGCCGTCTTGCTTAACTTAAATTACGTTGTGTTTTATTGTTTTGCTATATATTATTTTTTAATTAACAAAAAATTTTGTCAATTTTTATTTAATTAATTTTAATCAATTTAATTTGAAAAACATAAATTATTTTTTACAGATGAAACCTAGAATCGTATGGCCCATTTAGCCCAGAATAACTGATTTATAATTTTAATTTTTAAAACTTAAATCTACAGGATAAAAGTCAAATGATCACGAAAACCCAAAATATCCTTGTAGTGCCAAAGGTTTATTTTAGGAAGTCCACTTAGGAGTGGAGTGCTATTTTGAAACAAAAGACAATTATGGTCTTATATCCGGCCATTTGTGTGATTATTACTTACGTGTTCGCTGATCTTGTTGCGTCATCATTATTTTCAATTGCGATTTAAGTACAACTGGCTTTGTGAGATGTCTAAATTTAAAATGAAGTACCGAGTAAAGATGGCTGCTTTAAGCTCACTTGTCTTTCTGAAGAGTGGCATAAAACACAACTAGCAGATGGATATAAAAATAACCAATAACCACCTTTTATAGCATGTGCTTATCTCTCAAATTTGATGGGTTCAAGATAAGATGGGTTCATAAAAGGGGGGAATGATTTCCGCCTGTTTCTTTTTATCTTTCCGAAAATCAACACCATATAAAGATCTTTTCTTTCCTAGTAAGTTTTAAAAAGATAGCCAGCTGAGTTGGGGATAGAATTTAATTATGATACTTAAGACAATCGCGCTTAATAAATTTTTACGAGATTATGCTAATTGTAAATTCGTTAAAGATTACTCCTTAAAAGGATTGAAAAAGGGCAGATTTTTCTTCGGTTTAATTATAGAAAAGATGAAATCAGAATGCTAATAATAAATGATTTCAGCGAGTGTCATATTAAATGAGGTACTAGAAAATGTACTCATCTATTCAGTTTCCTGTGCCCTACATGTCACACTATATAAGGTGGGTGATCACGCCTCCTGGGATAACGGGGAGGGGACTGGGGTTACGACGATAAAATGACCCCTAATTAAATCACAGTCAATCAGTTCATTAGTGAAATGACAAAATAGTTGAACTTTCAACCGGCAAGTTGAAGCCATATCGACCGCACAGTCACTGAATACATATTATTTAGTTAATCAGGACAAAATCAAAATTTTCAAATTGACTTTAAAATAAGTTTGCGTGTAGTATCTAACACTGTAAGGTCGATGTCCGAGGAGAATGAAATTTTGTAAGATAGGTAACTAAAGCATTTAAAAGTTAAATTTTTCAAATGAAAATTTTTTCTTGGTTTTTCGGTGAACGCGTTGAAAGAGTTGAAATTATGTGAAAAACTTTTTACATATAGTTACGACCTCTCAACCACAATCTTTGCTTAATTTTCAATGAGCGCAAGCTTTTGCAGAAGAGGTCACATATTTCTTTGATTGAAAACTCAGGTTTGAAAAGTTCCAAAATAAGAACAAACGAGAGTGTCATTAGATCAATATCAGTTTTGAAATAAGGCGAAAAGGCAATGAAGGTTCAGAAACAATTTGGTAGGTCATGGGACAAAATGAAATGATGACTTGCACCAAGAACTTTATCTTGAATTAGCCTGAAGCAGTCAGACTCTTTTAAATATATTAAATTAATATATTAATTTAAAAGTATTAATTTTGAGAACACACAATAATGAAAAGCAATATTATTCACAAAGTGGACAATTTTTAGAATTAAATTATAACAAAGATAACAACTAATTTTGTAGATATATTAAAGATAGATATAGAACAAAAACAGAAGAAGATTTACAGAATAAACCAAAAACATAAAAAATATACATGAACTTGATTCTGCTTGATTCTCATCTGTCCCAAACTTTAGTAAAATTCAACAAAATTCTAAACTTATAAACAGCC
Organism: Convolutriloba macropyga; assembly: GCF_964194025.1. Lineage (NCBI taxonomy): Eukaryota > Metazoa > Xenacoelomorpha > Acoela > Convolutidae > Convolutriloba > Convolutriloba macropyga. The sequence continues at coordinate 13,463,984 of NC_134470.1, forward strand.
TGAAAACTAGCAAATAATTATAAACCAAGAGTTTTCATTAGAAATAAATAACCGAAAAAAAGCAATTGTAAGCAGATATATATATATATATATATATATATATATATATATATATATATATATATATATATATATATATAAAGTTAGAAGTTAGAAGTCAGCGACATAGATTTTTCTTAAAACACATGCGATGTTTTGAAAAACTTTACCCTTTTTAACTGCTATATAAGCTCAGTATAGACTTCTTCAAAAATCCTCATATTATCAAACAAGATAAATTCTCTTTTTTTGGAAAACAATTTTATCGACAATTGATTGGGTATTCTACGTTACTGGAGCTATCTTGACTTATTGTATTTAGTCAGCCGGTGAGATCAAACCAGTTTCTTTTTCTTTCTTTTCAGGTCAACATATTTTTTTGGTATGTTTAACTAAGACTTTGTCATAAAAACCCAAAGTATCCGACATCAAAATGGAGACAACTGCACTAGCAAAATGGAATAAAGACAAGTTGATACAAGAAATTTTGAAACTAAGAGAAAGCAAAAAAAGAACATCACTTAATAGTAGTTTGCAACAATGTGAAATTGATGAGCTCAGGAAAGATGTAGAATTATATAAAGAAAATGCTGCAATAATTGAACAAGAAAACAAAGAACTTCGAGCAGCTTTAGACAACGAAAAAAAGATTATACGATCAGTCAACGTCGGAAATCATTTACTTGAGAGCTCAAAATGACAAAATGCTGACAAAAATTATTGATGGTATCGTTGACAACGAACGTAAAGCGTCTGAGAGTGCTAGCAAAAAGTTTTTCCCCAAATTTGTACCTAGGTTTGCCAAAAATTTAGTTATTTCGGACAGCACGTTCAAATTTGTAAAACAAAGCGATATCAGTAACGAAACAGCTATACACTCCTACCCATCTGCAACCATTAATGACGTCAACAGTACCATTGATTCGTATTCAACAGGAACAAAGTCGGAAAGCCTTATATTTCACCTTGGGCATAACACTATTGATCAGGGTACTGACGGAAAAAAAGCAGCAGAGCAAATTGGTGACCTGGTTGGCAAATGTATAACAAAGTTCAACCCACACAAAGTTGCAATTTGCAAAATACCGAATGTAAAGAATGGTCTGTATGGAAGAGATGTAAATAACAAAGAAATTAATGAATACAACAAGGAAGTCGATAGTATAGCCGATCAACTTAATGGTGAATTTCAGTCGTGTAAAGTAAATGTCCTGAATTACGACTTGGAAAACACAGATATAAGGCATGATGGTGTTCACCCTAATTTACATGGAATCAATAAAATAGTAGCAACTCTGAGAAACCACTTGAAAAGGATTGGTTACAATTGTTCGACAAACGATGTCTCTTTGAGACATATTCCACCAAAGCGCAAAGATCTTTTTGTACCCATGAGAGATGGATGGAATAATTTCAACAATCGTATTGAATTCTGATACATATGGGTGACTTTTTAGAAATCATTAAAAGTGTTTTATTTGAGGTGTAGGTGGATTTTTATCTTGGTTTTAATTTTGATTAAGTTTGCTTTTTTTCTAGAAACGATTGAGTTTCTCAAAAGTCACTCAAATTTGTAATGTAAACTTAAAAAACCTAACTACCGCCATATCGATCAGATTAAAAAACTTTTACTATGGTTCGGAATATTTAACATAAAATATCTACTTATAATCATCGTAGTTATTCTACAAAAATATGGTGACATTGAAAGAAATCCAGGTCCATCAAATTTGGATAGAATAACAACAAATGAAAATTACAATGGTGAGTGTGCGAGAAAATCGGAGTTCCCCAGGTTTTGGTATATGAATTGTAGAAGCCTCAATAGTAAACATGAGCAATTGTCCCGTTTTTTGAAAAATTTTAATGAAACCTCATTCCTAGTTGTTACCGAAACATGGATAAACGAAAAACTGACATTCCGAGTTTTAGATGTGCAATAGTCATCACTTCATTCACCAACCAAGATCATCATTAACTAATGTACAGAGAGGTGGAGGGGTAGATATTTGGGTTCCCAAACAGTTTGAAGTAAAAATGAGAAATGATTTGGACACAATCAATAGAAGTTTTTTTGAGTCAATGTGGACTGAAATTGGTAAGCCTTTAACACAAAAACTACTCAATAATGTAGCATACTGACCCAGTGTAAATCTTTCTAATTTTTTCTGAATGAAATGACTGTAGAAATCTCAAATGTGTATTCGTATACAGATAATCTAATTTTATTAGGAGATTACAATATAAACTTGTTAGGCACAAAAGGTAGACAGTCACTTGATATTTTCACAGCAAAGAATGGGCTATGTTACGTTAATGAAACGGAGGCAACATGGACAAATGGTGAAAAATATTCGGTAATTGATCACTGCTTTATCTCGAAGAACCAAATTTTTGAAGCCAGTGTTCTAGAGTCGACTCTTGGAGTTGATCACTTCACAATAGTATACCAGTCATCATTAAAAATAGATCACAGTGATAAGAAAAGGCAGTTTTTGATACGTAATACCAAGAAAAATTCAAGATCAAATTTCAATCGTGACATTGCGCTGCAAGATTGGTCGCTTATGTACCAGATAAATGAGCCGAACGAAATGTTTTTAAAATTTATCAAAATTTTTGAAAATATACTGAGTTGTCATGCACCCTTGAAGTTGGTAGAAAGTAGTACCAAAAAACAACAAAAGCAATGGTTGACAAAAGAATTACGTTGTGTCATAAATGAAAAACACCGTCTCTTGGGAAGAAAAACCCAAAATCAGAGATTTATAACTTTTACAAATCTTTACGCAATTCAGTGAATAGAAAACTGAAAAAAGCTGCAGATGATTACACAAAGAATTTTTTTCCAGCAGCTACCAACTTCAAGAGAACAATGAAAATTCATCAAAAACAGGATCAATTCCTACAGCCAAATAGAAAAAATTGACAAATTAAGAGAAGATAGTCATTTTGTTGAGGATGACAGAGAGATTGCCAATGTTCTTAATAATTGTTTTGCGAGACTAGGATTATACAAAGGCAAATACGTTGCTCCAAACTGTTCTTCACTAACATTTGATGGACCGGAATTTATCTTCCGACCAGTCACCAGAAAAGAATTGTATAATGTTATTGATAATCTACCTAAGCATAAATCTCCCGGACCGGGCTATATACCAGCATGGGCGCTAAAAGATAGTAAACTGTATATTGGAACTCATTTACAATTTGTCGTCAATGAATGTATAAACAAAAGCACGTTTCCTAATATTTTGAAAACAGCGCATGTTACACCTGTCTATAAAAAGGGAGACCGACTAGAACCAGAAAACTATCGACCCATATCAGTCACACCAACTCTAGCAAAAAATTTTGAGCGATTACTACTTGAACAACTAACTCACCACCTAACTCTTAATTGTCTGATTAACAAGAATCAATTCGGCTTTCAAAAGCAAAAGTCCTCTCTCGATACTTTCATTTCATTAACTGAAAAGATAAACCAATGCGTTGACGAAAACGAAATTGTTGTCACACTCTTTAAATAAGGTTATCAGAAAAATGGCTTCAGCAATCAGATCATTATATTTGGTTCGTTATCAGGTACCGCTAAAAACAAGAATAAATCTTTTTAAATCACTAGTTTTGTCTCATTTAGATTTTAGCGCAATTTTTTTTCAAAATTTACCATCTTACTCTATTGACCGAATTAACAAACAGATAAACTGGGGATAAAAGTTTGCTTTATGAAAACCAAATACGATACTGCCAGAGATCTACTTCTGGAGACTAAAATTCTTCCAGCAGAGCTCCAAATAACAGGGGTGTCTTTAAATAGGTTTTTCAGTATTCTCCAATAAACAAGAAATCGCTCTAATAAACATTTCAGATTTTTAGAAAACGTGCCTATTATTGTAAACAAACGAACCCATAACCTTTTCTTAGAACAAAAATGTAAGTCAAAATGGAGTAATGGTTCAATTGTTCGTAACTTTATTCGAAAATGGAACACACTTCCAATTACAATTAGAAAAGAAACGTCGAAGACCAAATTTAAACAAAAAGTTACAGCGGAAATGCTTAAACGACACGAAAGAGTTCCAATAGACAGAAGGGTTGCAGGATTTAAACATATTTTTAATTAAATTATTTTACGAAAACCGAACCTTAGTTTGTTATAAATTAGAAAAAAAATAATGTTTGATTAATAAATTTCTAACATGTAACATTAACCAAGTGGTTAGTTTAATTTACATGTTTGCAGATTAAAATATATATATATATATATATATATATATAATTATATAATTATATATATATATATAATTAGATTTAAAATCTATTAAATCTTTATTATTGATCTCACAAATACTTTAAAAAAATCAAAACAAATATTTTTTGTATGATTACGCAGCTTTATTTTGAACAAATATATTTAAACAATGGCAACGTTTAGTAGAGGGGTCAAGTAGTATGAAAATTTGAAGCGATGTTTCTCCAGAAATTCTTGATCAAATAAAATTTTCAACTTATTCGGATGTAAACAGATGCAATGCTATCAAAAGGTCACGATGATAAAGCTGCTAAACAACTGCATCAAATAATTGATTTAGGCGCACAATTGCTATAGAAAAAATGAAGAAGAGCTATAACCTGCTTCAATACTACAACATATCTTTCGTATAAATAATTCATATTATATACCTCAAGAATAGGGACATATGATGCCACAAAATCAACTTCACCAAAAAAAAGTCTTTGCTATATGTAAATCTAAATTTAGAACTCACTTAAAATTTAATAAATTTCCTTATAAAGAAACAGCGATATTGATCAACTTATACTTTGTCAGTTAAACTTGATTAAAATACCAAGGTGACTTGCTCCGTAAAAATTTCACAATAAAATACAATCTTTCGAAAAATTTTATTATTGAGACTGTTATATTTTCTCAAGTTTGATCCATTTTCAAAGACAACAAGGACTGGTTTTCAAAATTTATTGTATTTTGTATTCGCGTATGAGATTGTACGGTTGCTTAAAAAACTAAAAAATGTGTGGTTTATACTCGCATTTATCATGAAAGTCAATTTTGGGACGTTGAAACTCATGTATGGCAGTGAACCAAAAATTTTGGAATCGAAGTCAGGAAAAATTAGTTAGAGATATGGCTTTTACATCGATGATAAATGAGAATTCAATGATATTGGACTAAACAACAAGGAAAGGGTTGTAAACGGTTACGGATTGTTTACACTCCGGTGAGCAATAGCAAAGTTCAAGAATTAATTTTATCAAAAATGAACATTACAAATCCAAAAGATTTTATATAATCAGACATTGATTTTTACTGCATCAAAAAGTTTCTCTAATTCGAATGAGTTTTGAGGATCAGTTTGACAAGATTCTCAATGTATTGTCAATAAACTGGATGAGTACTCATTCGAAGCTATCGAAAAAGAACAAAAATTTCTCATTTTCAAATACTGAGCCTAATCCCCCTGTGGGACCTTGTATCATACCAATACTAGTCTTGACGCTGAAATTTCTTACCAGTTCGTCTCCGCTCACATGCACCGCGTGATGATCAGACCAAATGGAGAGAGCAAAACGAGAGCAAAAAGGGACCGACGGGTTCTGTGAGCCTTGAAATAAGTAATTTAGAGCCCAGTTTGGTTGTTTAACAGAAAATTGACGCACAACTTTGGTCGTCTCATCAGGAAATGGTTTGGCGTTAAGGGTTTTTCGTCAATCAAACTGCTCCAAACACGTGACAAAAGACGTGATTTCGGCATTCCTTCTTCCTCCGCTAAAATTGTATGGAGGACAAAAAATGTTAGCTTACGGTTTCCCAGAACAACAAGCAGGCTTTGTATGCTGACTGCAGTGGTCGTTCCAAAACTCCTCGGAGGTGCTGTGCTAGAGCTGGATTGAACCTTCACAGGATGTTCTGTTGCGGCGGCTGAAGTCGTATTTAGTCAATGTTTGGCTTGTAGTTTCTCTGAAATTTGAGTTTCTTCGCCTGGTTGGCACCAACAAAAATTTTTCCGATGTCTGAAACAATCTGATCTGGGTATTTTCAATAACATAAAAAGGCTTCAATTGGTCAGTAACAAACAGTCAGTTGAGAAGTTTTTGAAAACTCTGAGACGAACTGCTCTTCTGATCAATCGAGTAAACATGCAAATATAATTGAGTTCTGGCTGAGCAATTGGTCTTATCTATTCCAGTGTTCACAATTGTTTAGAGCATGGCGTTGTCCAGCAAATGAAAAGTGGGTTCAGAAGACATCCTCGGTCTGATTTTTCTCATTTTATCTGCTCTCCAGCGTAAATTTCACCAAATTTGTTAGATCGTTGCGGATAAGTTCCGACTATGAAGAAAGCCTCCTGTTTATATATATATATATATATATATATATATATATATATATATAAATATATATATATGTATATATATATATATATATATATATATATATATATATATATATATACACTTATATATATCACTTATATATATATATATATATATATATATATATATATATATATATATATATATATATATATATATATTTAAATATATGCGCACAAACATATTCAGTTCCCGAGATCTCCGCGGTCGTGATGTGTTTTTCTCGATAAACAGCTTGGCAACTGGGCACTTGCGCTGAGTATCAGAGGGCGTTTTCTGTAAAAGGTAAATCATTGCTTTTTCAAATCGTCTCTCAAACCTAAGCAGTCCGTCGCTGTCAAAAACTTTTTGTGATCTTTTTTCAATTCCGATCGTCTTTTAGAGACAACAATTGGTTCTCAAGAGTATATTGTGTGGCGTATTCTTGAATAAGCTTATACGGTTGTTAAAGAAAACCTTACACAGGTGTGGAATATTCTTTTCTCTTCCCGTATTTTCAAAAAAACTTTAGTGTGGCACGATGAAAGTTGAGGTTTGGTATCGAAAGTCTTGATAAATCTAGGTTTGAGATATGACTTTCACAAAGACGACAGATATGAACTCAATAAACTTGAACTAATTAAAAGTGGAAACGGTTTGGGTATTAAAAGGTTACAGAACGTTTACAAATTGAATTAAGTCTCAAACCGCTTGAATTATGAGATTCAAATGACAAAAATGCTTGATAAGCTGAGAGTTTTTATAATGGGAAATCATTACTAGTTTAAATTTAGTATCGAAGTATGAGTATCGAAGTCCAAACAAAAGCTTTAGATAAAGCCAAAACGGACAAGTGTTCAGAAACACCTTTACTGTGATGATTGCAAAATTTGTTTGAAAAATCTTGATTTGCGAATCACGTTTAAATAATGTGTAATCGTCAAAAAATTGACTTAAAATGACTTTTTAAAATGACTTTTTTTTCACGATCTAAAGTATTCTAGTAGAATACTACAAATTTTTGTTTTTTTTGCATGAGAGATCAATCAACTCAACGACTTTGGTTGATAATCGGAACATTTGTGTCATCTCATCAGAAATTTTTTCTAGCGCCATATTCAATTGCATACATTTTAGAAAAATCTGAACTATAAGACAGAGAGCAAGAGTCTGTTAAAAAGAACCAAAAAAACTGTTAAAGAAACCAACAAATGTCTCAGTATTTGTTTTTCCACCGCCATGCCTCGAAAAAGTTCTTTTAAAGAAATTTTTTTCTTTTCAATTCATCAAAGAACTTGGGGCTGGAAAAAGTTGAACCAGTTGCCAATAGTGCTGGCAAAAAAAATTTTAACAAAGAAAGTGCATATTTTTTTTTGCAATGAAAAACAAGAAAAAGCAATACTTATTTAGAACAAAAAGTTTTGTTTTTTTTTAGTACATTCCTTATCGAGAAACCAAACTACTTACGAAAGTCAGCGACAACAGGACATACTTAGTTGAGGAAGAGCTTGCAGATTACAATTGAAGCATATTACAATGAGATGATTGAAGATAATTGAATTTAAAGAGCGTTACGTGGAAGTACAATGCAACGGCAGCCCCTCATTTTGTAGGTGCATAAGAACGATTGGTTAGAAGTTGCATCAACTCTGTGTATGATATGGTGAGGAACTCTTTGGTCACGGAAACTGTTCTGTCAACTAGGATGTTTTTGTCTTTGTTACGCAGTAAATGAATGAATTTCATCCAATCAGAATCGAGTATTTCTAAACTTTAAAATAAGATTTAAGTATGTTCTAATATACGTAGAAAGTTCCGAAAAAGTTCATTTAACCTAATTTTATGTAAATGTAACCACTATATGAATCGATTAAGCTGGTTTTCGGCTTAATATTTTCTGGGTTTCTAGACAATTGCCGATTGAATACGAACTGTTTTGAAGTCAATGACATCAGACGAACAAATCTGTTAAATGAGCATCAAAAAACCTTGCCGTCTAAATTTTCACTTGTTACATTGATCGTTAATGCTTAATACGTTGCTTACAGTTGAATATAAATACGTTTCGATTGAATAAATTGAAGCTTTCGGAAGAGTGTTTTCACCTTCAATATTGATGCCGCTCCCGCTTATGAACGCAACGCTTTAGCCTAATTGTTGTGATAAACGTATTTAGTTTGAACGATCGTTTGAATAAATTAGGACGGGCGGTCCTTGTTCCTGTTTGGCCGAGAAAAAATGAGTTAGTGAGCTCTGATTTTACGTGTGATTGCACCCTTTGGATTTTACCCACAACGGAACCCGATTGTTTGTTCCACGTGTCGCCTACGAACAACAATTACAGGTGTTACCCTGGACCGACTTTTACCGCCGTCAACGAAACGAAACAGGAATTGTACGGGTTCAAAGACCAAACTTGAGGACACCTAAAGAGTGTCAAAAGAACTTCAAAAAAATTCAGCCCACCCAAACTACTATCTGTGCGCAGACGTATCAGATGTGTTGGATTGCAGCTTATAACTCCAACCTCTCGAAGCAGATGCTAAAAGGTCCTGACAAAAGAAGGATGACAGTACTAAAAAAGTGGTGGCCTCATCTGAATCATTACCAAAACTGTAAGACAGAACATTAATAAATATTTTTGCTGATTTGTGTGAATTAATTAGATTTATCATTTAGACGGCAAGAAACCCAACCCGTGGATTTTTTTGACATTGGTGTAGTAGAAGTAAACTAATCTTTGAAAAAAAACTTTGGTAAGGGGGCCCACAAATTTTTAGACAAAAAAACATCAATTTCGAAAATTTTTGGCCGATTTACCAAAAATTCAAGAAAATGATATAGTCTGTTAGTATATCAAAAAAGTACCTCTGATATAGAGAAAATTGAGAGAAAATAATGCTAAATCGTTCAATTTTGAAAATTTTTGGTCAATTTTGATGCAAATCTTAAAACTAAAGAAAATCAATACCGAACATTGATAAACCGTATTTTTGAGTTTAAAACCGTCCAATTCACTGGAATACCGTTCTGTTATCAAGAATTTGCAAAAAAATTGACCAATATTTGAAAAATTGGACAAAAGCATAAAAATTTGACAAGGTCGTCAAAAATCAATTTCTCCAACAAGAAGGTTCGATAATTGAGTGAAACTCAATTAACACAGAAAAAGTTGTGAAAAATTTCACAACCTCCGGCCTACAGATGAAAAAAAACGATTGAATCCCAATAATTTTTCTCGTCGCTCGTTTATGTACCGTTTCGTGCGCGTCCTTTTTGTCCTTTAAATTTTCAGTTCTCCGTATTCCCTTTTTCAATAACGTCGCTCTCACAAAACTTCGCTTTTCGTTTTCTCCGTCCACTTTTCTGAATTTCAGTGTAGTATGTCATATGTGATAAAGTATGTTGTTGTTTTGCTGTAGTATTTTAAGTTTTATAGCTTTCTAGGGTGTGACTTAAGTTTATTCTCGAGTTACGGCTGGATTGTCCTTTGACTTTTCAACTTTACTTATTTACTAGCCCTCCTGTTGTAGTATTTTGATTTTGCTGCTCTATGTTTGTGTGTACCTGTATGATTGCTAGTTGGTTTGGTCTTGTTACCTTCTAGGGTGTGACTTAAGTTTGTTCTCGAGTTACGGCTGGATTGTTTCTTGACTTTTCCAACTGTCTTAGTCTACAAATACACTATTGTAGTTCATTCAATTTTGCTGTAGTTTGTTTAACACCGTTAGTATGCTGATTGTTTGTTTTGGTTTGGGTTTTGCTAGGATGTGACTTAAGTTTATTCTGTAGTTACGGCTAGTAAATTTCTCGACCTTTTCATCCTTTTAGTGTACTACTGCATTGCCGTAAAATAATTTGTCGTTAAATTTGTCGTTATGAACCCATTATGAACTATATTAGATTGTCTTGCAGTAGCTTCTCTCCTTCTTCCTAGGGTGTGACTTAAGTTTGTTCTGGAGTTACGGCTAGGTTGCTTGCTTGAGTTTTTGCTGTGGTCTGCTCACATAGTTCTTTCCGAACTCATTTCCCGCCCGTTCTTTCCCACCGTCCCGTTTCGTTCGTTTTCCTGCACGTCCCGGTTCCGTTTTGTCGCACGTTGCTCGCTCGACTTCTCGTCTGTCCCGTTTCCGTCACGTTGCGCGTTGCTCGCTCGACTTTCCGTCCGTAACGTCTCCGTTTCGTCGCGCGTTGCTCGCTCGACTTCCCGTGTGTCCTTTGCCTCCCTCCGCGTTGAGCGCATAGCGTTCAGCGCTCCACTTCTTTTTTTGTCAGGCACAGTGTGCTCTACGACCTTCTTTGCTCTTTGGGTGGTTTGTTTTACAGACTGTCTACAGTGTGCTGTGTTTGATATCTTTTGCGTTGGGTTCGTTTTGCGTGTATTAGGTTTGTTTGGAGTGTGCATATAAAATATAACCGTGTGCAGTGGTCTGCGCTTTGGAAAAAATAACATCATGATGTCTAATAAACTTGATCAAAAAGTCAAAAAGTTGTACGCTGCCAGGTCAAAGCGTGAGGCTGAATTGCATGCTATACATGAAAATAGCTTTCATTGTATAAATGGTCAAAGTAGGCGAGTGAAAGTTGAACGCCTAGTAACAAAGTGCAACGAAGCATTTATGACCGTTGTAGACAAAAATGAGGACCTGATGGCATTCGCTGGAAAAACGGAGGATCCAAGTGCACTTGTTCCTTCACTAGAGTCTTACTTAGAGGCAATGACAACCAAGAACGACAAGATCCTCACTTCAGCACGAAACTACATCAACTCTGCTGATGATAAAGTGAGTGAGTTTCAGGAACCGAGGGCTTCCATTCGTTCTAGACTTCCCTCAATTATGACATCGTCAAAAACATCTAGTCAGCGTAAACATGATTACGTAATTGCTAAGATGAAGCGTGAAGAAATTGAAAAACAGAATGAGGCAGCCATTCGCCTTGCTAAACAGAAAAAGCAAATGGAATTGGATGAACTGGAGGAAAACAACAGGACACGGTTGGCAGAGGCAACTCTGCAAGAATTTGAGTTGCTGGACGCCGTTTCTAAAGGTAGCCAATCTGAAACAACTGCAAGTGCTAGGAGCTCAATGAGAAGTGAAAAGGCTGTCCAAGATTGGATCAACACCTCACTTGCTTTAAGTTTTCACAATGAGGAGAAAACTAGCGAACCTCAGGTTATGATTGACCCTCCAGAATGTCCTAGCCACAACAACGGCAAAACAGTGGAAGATCAGAACACTGAAATTTCAAGGCATTCCATTCCAAAAAATTGTCGTGGCAAATACATTTTAAGCAATGAGACCTTGCAGCAACTCGACCCCTATTATACTCCACCTGAAAATTTTTTGGCTGCTGCTAACACACAGGCGTTGTACCAGGCGCACCTAAGGGCGCAAATGAATCAAACATGCCAGCAAGGCACGGCGCTTCCAAGCATAACTAACCAAGGAACCGCGGATAGTCAGCTGCCTTCTGTACACGCCCCAGGGGCTTCTTCACCGCCCGTTCAACAGCCCATTCCAAAACAAACGTTCGCACCACAACAAAATCAGAATATTACAACCGAAGTTTTTCCCAACGCACAACTTCAAATTTCGCAATCCAGGGGACCTGAAACATCAAGTCTGCCCGAGAATGATTCGGCCCAGCGTATATGCCTCCGACAACAAATTAATTTTGTCCCCCGAGCACCAAACGCCACTCTTCCTCCTTTTCCGACAACAAATCATCCAGCCGCCGCAATCAACGTTCCCATGCACCCAAGCGCCCCACCAAGTCCGAACATTCAACAGCACAACTCCAAACCCGCTCATCCTAACGTCCTTCCGATCCCGAACCCAGTCTTCGCACCTAACCTCACTGCTCCAATCCCACACGCCCCTTTGATTAATCCTCCTCTCGTCAACAACACTTTCCAGAATAATAATAACCCAGTACACAAAGCTGTACGTTCCGTTGCTGCTCCTGTCCCAAATATGCCCAATATCCCATTTGGCCAAAACTTTGTGCCAAATATGAGTCATTGGCGGTTTCCAGAGCAAAAACCGTCAATAGTCAACCAAGACACAACCACCGTGAATAGTCTGCCTCCAAAAATACACACCCATATCGCACCATCAAGCACTTATGTTCCACTACGAATTTATCAGAATTCGCCCCTTTTGATTGATATGCAATCACCATCTGGCGCACAGCAGGAAAACCCGATCGCGACTACTAGTAATGTTGTACCTGGTCTAGGTACTCCGGTTTTTCAGCCAACATACCCCTGTGTTGGGCCCACTCCGTTGAGTTGGAGGGGTCCGCAGGTGTCTGCTCCTGCCCCTTCGATACCAGACAATGCGTCATTGATTAGGGAACTGGCTGATGCGATAACAAGTAAGAAAACGACCCTTTGCCCGGGTGGAAACTTGCAGAGTTTAATGGCGACCCATTAAGGTGGCATGAGTGGTACGGTCAATTCAAAAGCGCGATTGACTCGCAGTCGCTCACTGATGACGTTAAATTGACATACCTTGAAACACTCGTCACTGGTAAAGCAAAGATTGCAATCGCCGAGTTTGCTTACTGTGGTTTAATGTACAAGGATGCACTAAGGACTTTGGAACGTAAATTTGGCCAGCCACAGGCAGTCGTAAGTGCACACTTGGATAAACTAAGCAACTTTCCGCCTCTTAAAATGCACAATAGTTATAACATCATTAACTATTCTGCAGCCATATCCAGCCTCGTTGGGGTTTTCAAGTCACTATCGTATGATGCTGATATGAAGAGCGCTTCCCTACTTAACCAAGCAGTACAGAAGTTACCACCAAACATGAAAGAGTCATGGTCGCTCTTTACGGTTAAGAAGCACTGGGTTAAGCTTACCCTCCTTGACTTTAACGATTGGCTTAAAGAAAAGACTGAGGCCCATGATCTTATGAAACAAAGTGCAACCAAGGCCAAACCTGAAGAGAACAGAACTTCAGTAACCAAGACCAAAACAGCCTCAAAAGTGTTTGCATCAAATTCACAACAAAGGGAAACAAAGAAACAAATGTCATCTTCTTTCACAAACAATTACTCTCGGTTCAATGTATGTAAAGGTAACCACCGGCTATGGGAGTGTCGAGTTTTCAAAGAAAATACCCCAACCCAGAGAGCTAAGTTGGTGGCCGATAATAAACTTTGCTTTTCGTGCTTACGTGATAAGCACACATTCCGCCAGTGTCCTCAACCAAGAAAGTGCCGAGCAGAAGGGTGTAATAGTTCGCATAACTCACTATTGCATGGAGCAGATAGGGTTTTCCCAACAAAAGAGTCAACAAATCCAAATAATATCCAGTCTTCTGGCAACACAGGTCCAAATAAAGCAACTACTAGTTAACAGCCGTCTAATAGGACCAAAACAATGTCATCTGTTACTGATGTTAAGGGGCTCCTTCAGGTAACGGAATTGCAGTTGGTCAATTCGTCCGGTTTAGATACCAAGGCTTTAGTATTGTGTGATACCGCCTGCAGTAACTCTTGGGTGGCCGGTAGTCTAGCAGATAGACTCGGTTTGCACGGTAAAGCACTAAAGCTAACTGTCAAGGGTATTAATACCGAAGAAGTAGTTGACACTAGGATTGTCGAAGTTACTGTGAAACCAAGAGAACATCAAGATTTCGAACCATTTACCATCAACCCTTTCGTTAAAGAGAGTCTGAACGTCGGCTCTGATATAATTAATGTACAGGCCCTGCAAGAGAATTACCCACTCTTAGCGGTCCTTAATCCCGTGACATATTCCTATGAAGACATTGAGATGATACTCGGACAAGATGTCTATCATGCCATCCGCCCGTTAGAATACTTCTTTGCCGATGAGAAGCGTTCACCCGTTGCCGTACGCTTACCCATAGGTTGGGTCTTAAGCGGTCCGTTACCATCAAGTTCGTGTTTAACCTCAACGTGCTTTAAAGTGAATATCGAACAGAACAATGAGTTAGCAAGTCAAGTAAAATCATGGTACGACATTGAATCATTTGGAGCAAACAAGCAGGTAGACTCAAGATCTGCAGCAGACGCAAGGGCTCAAGAAATTCTCGACAGTACCACCATACACAATGGCCTGAGATACGATGTCGGAATGCTGTGGGCAGCAGACAACATCCAGCTCCCAAATAATTACTTCTCCTCCCTTGTGCAACTAAAATCGCTCGAAAAACGTTTGGCCAAGGATGAAGACCTCAGAGAGAAGTATACTAGTACCATCAAGGAAGACCTAAATAAGGGGTATGTAATTGAGGTTCCGGACGCTCACAAGGTTGAGAGCCCGTCTGATAAAGAGTGGTACCTACCCCCCATCCGGTTTTAAACCCGAACAAACCAGGTAAGGTGCGTAGGGTGCTCAATGGAGCAGCAAAAATTCATGGCGCTTCAATGAATAAATCTTTGCTCACTGGCCTTGATCTGCTCCAAAATCTTATTTACGTACTTCTTCGCTTCCGACAACATCCATATGCCGTCTCTGCCGACATCGAGGGAATGTTTCTACAGGTTGGTGTATTACCATCAGATCAACCATCACTTCACTTTCTGTGGCGGGAGGACCCCAAAACTGACGTTGTAGTGTATCAATATACGCGCCATATATTCGGGGCTAAAGACTCGCCCACATGCGCCAACTATGCATTACAACTCACTGCGAGAGACAATGCCAAGTTTTACCCCGAAGCTGCAAAAGCCGTCCTTGAAAACTTCTACATGGACGATTATCTTGACTCAGTGGAGTCTCCCGAGAAAGCCATCAATGGATCGAAGGAATTGGTACATCTTCTCCATCTCGGTGGGTTCAAGCTTACAAAGTTCGTAAGCAAGGTACCAATTCTGGCTGACCGAATTGATGGTTCCCCTCAATCTACTGAGCCCAAGGTTATTGTTTCATGTCAGGAGGATTCATCGCATGTGCTAGGGTTAAAGTGGGATCACACTAATGACACTTTAGTTGTGAGTCGGGGTACAAGCTGCGCTATCACCAAGTCCCTCACGCAACGCTTGGTCCTAAGTCTTGTCTCGAAAGTCTTTGACCCCATTGGTCTTGTCGCACCGTTTACCGTCGGTGCGCGACTGCTCTTAAAAGACATCTGGCGTGTCACAGGACAACAATGGTATGACGAGCTCCCACAGGACATGGTTCAAAGATTTTTGGTCTGGAGTGCGGACTTACCAAAGCTTGAAAACATCAAAATTCCTCGAAGTAACTTTAATGGACGCTTTGATAATACAGAGTTGCATATGTTCGGTGACAGTTCCCAGGATATTTTTAGTGCCGTCGCATTTCTTCGAGCCCGAGTAACAACTCCTACGGGCAAGATAAAAACAGAGCTTGCGTTTGTTTTGGGGAAAGCGCACCTGGCGCCAATGAAAGTAATGACTGTCCCTAAACTGGAATTGCAAGCAGCTCTACTTGCCGCTCGGCTGAAGAACGAAATTATTCAGGCACTTACTGTAACTGTTAACCAAGTATTCGTGTGGACAGACAGCACGACCGTCCTCCAATGGATTAACTCTAATGAAAAACAACCAATTAACTCTAATGAAAAACAACAATTACAACATTGTTGCAAACCGTGTTTGAGAAATTTTGGACTGTACCAGCGTTGACCAATGGAACCACGTCGCAACTAAGGATAATCCAGCTGACGCTGGCACGCGTGGGATGTCCGCTGAAGCTTTGCAACTAAGCAGTTGGGTCAAAGGTCCACATTTCTTAACTAATTCACGTTTCCCTTTCGTACCGAACAAAGACGTCATTAATAACATCAAACTTGGCGCCAACCAAGCAGCCATTATAGAAGACACTGTTTCTCTCGCTACATCTGTTAAAAAACAGACAACTCCCGTTCCGTCGTTATACCCATTTGATTTGTTTAGTTCTTACCAAAAGCACTTGCGCATTGCTGCATACGTTCTCCGGCTTTTGCCGAAACATGCCGGCTACCGTAACCCCGATGGTAGCATTACCGACCCTACTGAGCTTGACGAAGCCGAGCGTCATCTACAGTATTTGGTGCAAGGAGAGTCTTTTGAAGCCGAAAGAAAAGACCTTCTTGACAATAAATTCGTTAAACGGAGTAGCAGAATTGCTCCACATTCACCGTTTATTAGTCCAAATGGGCTAATCCGTTCCTCGGGCCGCATCAAGCGGTTAATTGAAGTTGGGTTTAACGTAAAGTACCCAATCATCTTAGATGCACGTCATCCGTTTGTAAAACTGTTCCTTGAACACACGCACGAAAGCATTATCATCAGGGCGTTGAATACCTAAGATCAATTGTTCATGAACACTATACAGTACTGAAATTAAGATCATCCTTGCGTTCCATCAAAGCACACTGCCTGAGATGCCGAGAATTCCAAGCAGTAACTATGCAACCAATCATGTCTGACTTACCTAAGGAGAGACTTGCTTACCAGTCCCCTCCCTTCACGAACTCTGGCGTTGACTACTTCGCGCCATTCTATGTTACTGTCCGGCTTACTATTGAGAAAAGGTGGGGCTTCCTCTTCACCTGTCTCACTACTCGCGCTGTCCATGTCGAGATAGTTACATCCATGGATACCAGTTCTTGTGTTATGGGAATTGAGCGGCTTGTGTCACGTAGGGGTACACCTGCCATGATTTGGTCAGACAATGGCACTAACTTTATTGAAGCGGAGAAAGAACTCCGAGAAAGTATTGAAAAGTGGAACGTTGTCAACATTGCAGCTGAGCTCGCTCACAAAGGTATAAAGTGGAGGTTCAATCCACCCAGCGCACCACATCAAGGTGGTATCTGGGAGAGGTTGGTACGCAGCTTCAAACGCGTGTTGTATACTATTCTTGGCACGCGTCGCCTCACGGATGAGTTACTGCATACTACCTTTTGTCTCGTGGAGAATGCTCTCAATACGCGTCCTCTAACACCCGTAAGCGCCGATCCGTGCGATTTGAACGCTTTAACGCCCAACCACTTTCTTTCAGGAGAACACTCTGCCTGTATTCCGTCTGTTGTCGGCAACAATGAGTTCGACCATCGTAAACGTTACGCCCGTGCGCAGTCGTACGCTAATGCGATCTGGTCCCGTTGGATCAAAGAGTACGTACCGACGCTGAACCGACGCTCTAAGTGGCAGACGCCTGCCGAGCAACACCTTAAGACTGGCGACTTGGTTTGGATAGTTGAGGAAACCAACCCCAGGGGTTACTACCCAACCGCTCGGATTGTGGAACTCCGTTACGGCTCCGATAGCGTCGCGCGCTCCGCCGTTTTACGTACGTCAACCGGTTCACTCGTCCGCCCGCTTGTAAAACTTTTATCAGTTTTCCCAACATCTTCTTCCGGGCCGGAGGATGTTACGCAGTAAATGAACGAATTTCATCCAATCAGAATCGAGTATTTCTAAACTTCAAAATAAGATTTAAATACGTTCTAATATACGTAGAAAGTTCCGAAAAAGTTCATTTGACCTAATTTTAAGTAAATATAATCACTATATGTATCGATTAAGCTGGTTTTCGGCTTAATATTTTTAGGTTTTCTAGACAATTGCCGATTGAATACGAACTGTTTTGAAGTCAATGACATCAGACGAAAAAACCTGTTAAATGAGCATCAAAAAATCTTGCCGTCTAAGTTTCACTTGTTACATTGAACTTGATAATGCTTATACGTTGCTTTATTCTAATAACACGTTGTTATATGACAAAAAATAGAGTTGAATTGAATCCTCGGACTACTGATTGTTTTGCATCGTCAGAGTTTATAGTCTTGAACAGAAAATTAGCTCTATCAAGTGGATTCTTTAGATCATAAAAAATGTAAAATTTTAGAATTTCCTCATTTTTTTTATATAAGATGTATCACGAAGAGAGTAATTGCCGACATTAGATATTCTTCAAATATGAAAATCAATTCGAGCGAAAGCAACAAAGAAGGTAATCTTGTTATGTTAGTCAGAGATGGCAATAAACGATGGCTTAACCAATTGGGTTGATTTACAGAGACCATCAAAGAATCTTAGGGTATGGAAATATCCGGGCACTCTAGAACAAACAATCAAGGCTTTCTCTGTGGAAAACAGGACCGGCGATAATAGTTCTGAAACGGCGCATATAATGCATAATCTTTCAGGTGGACAAAATTAGGTTTATTTATGAGCTAAACAGAATTAATAGAATTTGTTCACTGATAATTGATATGAAAGTGCTCCCCGTTTATAGAGCATATTTTCTAGATATTTTGTATTTGCTTGACTGTCATTGAAACTTGCTCTCATCATCTTCTTAGAAAGGGATTTCCGTAATTCAATGCATAATATGAGCTATTAAGAAAAACTCAAGAATTTTTCTATTAAAAAAGGTAGTATATAGTAAATTTTTGGTTTGGCAAAGCTAAATAATTGGTAATTTGCATTATCTGAATATCGTGTAATAGAACGATAATCTACGATATTGAAGATAAAAAGTTCGCAAAAACTAATTGCAAAATAATATATCCTGGCATATTTGAAACAGTTGCAATGAAATGGATGATGTAAAGATGTTTCTTTGTTTTAGGTGGACAGCCGTTATATTTTCAATATTTAAGTTTCAAAACCAGATATTTGTCTTCTTTCAGCCCAAAATACAAATTCTTCCCATAGTTTGGGCCCCGCCTTCGTGAAATCAAATAATAGGTGTCCGTTAGTGCGAGTGTCGTGACTATATATTCCTTTTTACCTCCGTAATCGAGCAAGTGCCTTAAAAACGTCCAGAGCAATTTTGATGTCATATATCAGCCTAGCATGATTTATAATTCTTCCCTATTATGCCCCCCCCTCCCTCACCGATAAGTTCTAGCCCCCATTTTTGTATTTTTTCGGTTTAATGAGGGTATATATTCTATACCCGCTAAGCAGGAGGCTAGACTATAGAGGGAAAGACTATAATTTCACATAACCAATACCGGTCAAAGACGGACTCAACAGGGGTGATAGTTTTGAAATCTATACAAAACACGTTGAAATCACAGTACAGCAACGCTACTTTTTAACAATTATAATACGAACAAGCTTGATTTGATCTCACCTGAAGTTGAAGAGCTATTAAGCAGCATTTTTTCGCCCAGTTTATGATGATAGTAAAGTTCGGTATTTATAACTTCAAGTTCCTGCAGCTGCAAATTGTAAAATTATGCCAAAATATGCATTTTTTTAACAATAAAAGCTCCACCTTAGACACCGAAAGTGCAAATTAGCATGTAGTTTGAAAGATTTTAACTTTTTGGCCTCTATGAAGGAAAGTAAGAGCTCAAAGGTAAATGCAGGTATGGTAATCGAACCATTTAAGAACCCAATTTATTTGAAGTTCTATTTTTGGAACACTTATCGGAACTGAGAGATCGATTCTTGATGTATATATAAATTAGAGAACGTCCGTTCTTTAATGATAATGAGCGCTGTGATGTGATAGTACAGGGTGATTTCTGTTCCGCTTTTTAGTTTTTATTTCTCATTTTCCGCTACAGATGGCTATAAAGATGGAAATTTTGGAAAATTCAATAGCAATATTTGTACAGCATTTAATAAATCAACAGAATAAAAGTAACATATATGAAGTCCGGGAGAAAATTTCTTTTTGCAGTGTTTCATTTGGTATGCGTATGGGTCTATTATTAGCTTTCAGCGGGTTTCCTTCGTATGATGTCTGTAACTTTGCCGATAAAAGCAATTTTAGCAAAATAGAAAATTTTGCAATTTTGCTGTTTAGTGCATGTATTAGAAATTGCTTCTGCTTAATCTTCTATTTGGAATGCAGATCCTGTGTAGGGTAAATGCACCACTTAGTTTGTTCATAAGGGGCTGGCTCGGGACATTTCCCTGGGCAAACGAATGAGAAAGAATCAAAATCTTGGGAAGTTTTCAATTAACTTAAGATTGTCAAATTTCACAGAGAAACCATACAAAATTTATCTGCTTGGAAAATGGTTGTGTGAATTTAAAAAAAACTCAAAAAAACTACCCTTGAGCTGTCTGCTTGCATAAATTCTGAAGTTTGTTTCTGCTCCATAGATTTTGATAAACTCTTCTTCTTCTTTGATGATGAAAAACTATTTTAGTGTTGATTTGTGCTTGGATAAATGAATAGTACTAAAATAGTACATAAAATCAAATTGTGTGATTGAAAAAACTAATTGCCCCCCTAATTAACGCTTTTTCAGATACAACGACAGCGATAATGATGTCATAACAACAAGCAAAAATACACGTTCTTTTTATAATACAAATAAATCATAAAAATTATATTTTTTAACAAAGATGTTAGTTTTTTTGTGCTAGAAAAAAAATGAAAGCGTCTTCATCAGAAGATAAGGCAAGTTTGAGTAATTCCGTTAAAACGACCCAAATTTTGCAGACCAATTAACAAGAGCTTTTAATTTTGGAATTTTATCAGCTTCATTACCACCTTTTTCGAATTGTTTGCACTGAAGTAACTTAAAAATTTTAAGCACGACTGTGTAGATTTAAAATTGAAATACGACTCTTACAGAGCCAGAAACTACAACACCGATACATTTTCGCTATTTTCATAGCCAGATTTACAGAACAAGAAATGCGATAAATTTTGGCAATTTACAAGCTAATAACTGCGTAGTTTTAATCTACATAGATTACCGCTTTTGGACACATTGACTTATTAGTGGATTGAAAAAAGATTAAAGACTCAGGGAAACTATCAATAACAATTTTCAGGGATGCATGTGCAATTGAAATAACGGATGCAAAAATCATGCAAATTTGCATAATAAGAATATAATAGAATGTTAATGCTGCTTTTAGATGTACTGAGTTCTTAATAGATTTTTTTATAAACGAAAGGTCAATTGCCACTATTAATAACGAGTAATGGAATCACAAGATTAAGTGCTTAATTTGCAAGTCTGCATATTTTTTGCGGTCGGTAATATAGGTGCCGTACTAACAAAAGTGCTAATTGCTACTTAAGATTACGTCAATTGTCTAAAATAGTAGCTGTTGTTGGACAGCTGACGTAATAGCCAATATATTTGGACAGTTGAGGCAACAGGTGATAGTATCAATTAACTGTTGACTTTATCACTATTAATGATCACTTTTCTTTTATGTCAGCTTTAAACGCTAAAGTGAGTCTAACCGGCGAAGTAAGTTCATCCCCGGGTTACCCGCTAAGAACTTTTCTTAGCAACCACATCCAAGCCATATATGGAGTTTGTGGTAATTTGGCAACAATATAGCTGACCTTGGAAAGAAGTCAACAATGCTCAAAGAACTCTTAATAAACCCATACATTGCACTCATCAAGACCATTCCGGAGAAAAACTCATCAAGACCATTCAAAAAATTGAAGTTCATTGTGTCCTGGGAACCGTATCCAAAACCATAAACATTTATGGTGCTATGTAAGACCATAAAGATGAAAGTCAATCAATACAAAAAAGGAGAACATTTAAGCTTGTGGCTACATTAACCTTCGAATACGGCAAATTAGGTTAGTGTATTTGTTTTTTTTTGGCACTCATATCCAACACCATATTTATCTGTGGTCTTGCTCATGATTGCCAAAAAATCCATGACCTCTAAAAACTCTTAAGAAATCTAAAATGCTTGAAATATTAAATCAGTCTTCGGAATAGGCAGGTAAAAAGTGTAAAGAAATATTCTGCAAAACAAACTTTTGTTTATCACAACCTTTCTATTTAAAAAACAAGAATCATAAAAACCATATATGGACAAAATAAGAACCATGTAAGAACCATGTGTGGAACATTTAAGAACCATGTAAGAATCATACATGGTACTAAAACCATAAGTACCATATATCGTCTAAAGCGCTTAAAGCTGAGACGTCTGTATAAGTTTTGTATGGATGTTGAAAGAACGCACAATGTGCATACCGGATTCTTGGATGCCATATAAGAATCATATATAGAAATCTTGGTAACCATAGCAACATCATATAAGAAAATTTTGTGTGGCCTGTTTGGGACCATATATGGTTCTTGGATATGGTTCCCAAGAATGGTAAGCCCGGGTCGGTGAATGTTTTGGCATTTCACTGCTCATGTTATTTATACTTACCAGATTTTCAATCAAAAAGGGAATGTGCAGCAATCATCGCTAGCAGATGTGATAATTGAGACCGTTAACTTTTTTGTCTAAGAAGAAAATAAGCATCAGAAAAATGAACTATTTTTTTCCGCATACCCATGACGGGGTTCGTTTGCAGAAAATAGCAAATATTTTAGCTTAGCCTAATTTCAAATTTGGAAAAAATTATTAATTTCCGTTTTGTCATTGTGTGAGTTGCCAAATTACCCTAATTTTGATTATCAATACTGACATTTTAATTCCTATTCTTGGAAGGTGAGACCATGTTACTTTGAGGTGTGCAATTTATAGTTTTCAAAGGCAAAAATTTCCTAGAGCTATTTTTTTAAGAAAATAGAACTTGCCATACCTATAACGCTGCCATTAATACTCCGCAAAAACCGATCTAAACCCTCATTTCAGGATCAAATTTGAGTATAAACCAACCGGTTACTGAAATGAAAAGGCAAATAAAGTCTCTCAAAACGAAACGTTGAACAATCAAAGGTATAGACTTTAACAAAATCGAATATAGATGATTTTGATTCAATTCCACGGAGCCTACAAAAAAGAGTAAATAGATGTCTCTTATATTGATTTCGTTGTTTTCCTCACGATTTTAAGTTTCCTCTTCAAAAGTTTAAAATTTACCAAATTTAAGGCTCCAAAACTCGCACACCCAGGGGGAGATAATCAGTTGAAGCCAATGAACAAAAAAATGTCTCATGGGTTGTGATCAACGTTCGAAGCGCTCAAAGTTAACTGATAAAATGGATTTAAATGATTTTCAGTTACCCAAACTGTTGACTAATCAATTTCCTCTTTAATGTAGACAAAAAGGCCAAAAATCGTCAAGAAAGCTGCAAATTGTAAAGCTCTTTCCCATTATAGACCCCTTCCCAGCATACTTGGACTGGAAAATATGGAACCCCAATTACCGTATTTCTTCCATAATTGAGGCCCTCAATGGGAAAGAGCGTCGCTAAGAGCAATTTTGTTGCAAGTGTTTCTACTATACCAGTGGAGGAATTTTTCACTTAATGCAAGAAAATCGAAAATAGCGAGACTTGGAGGCCAAGGTTAGTTTTTAACGCATTTGGCGACTGAATTTGTCATTTATTGATTTAGACGCGATTATAGAAGATTTGAAGCGTCTCATTTTGGATCTAGGAGGCTGCTTAGAGTCATGATAGCCTGCGTAATATCATATGAACAACTGATCGAGGCGTTTTGTTTTAATAGACTCTTTTATGACTTTATTGCTAACAATTTATCTGCTATTTGACGGGACAGGAAGTTGAAAAGACTTAGTTTGTTCATGAACCTGACACGAAAGGCAAAAATTTGATTCCGATCACGCCTTAACGTATTTATTTTTCAAGACTGCGTATAATTACGTCACGAGAAGCCTTGAAAATTAGTTCTTTTTTTCATTTCATTGAAAAGTAGTTCAATCGATTCCGGTCAAAACTAAACGACTGTTTTGAGTCTGATCATTAAATTTAACAAAGCCTTGAAAATTAATTCATTCGTAATGTATATGACGTTAGCAGATGCAATCTCTTTTAAAGCTTTGAGATCAAAATTGTTTTGTAAGAACAAATCGGCTGCTGAATGGAGAAATGACCAATTGATTTTTTCTCGCTGCTCAAGTTGAAATTAAATATAAGGAAAAGTAAGTGCAGAAAATTAGGAAAATAGAAAAAAAAATTGTTTCCGCAGGAATTGTTTCCTTCTTAAAATGACTAAATGCGGGAAAACAAAAATGGTCATTTATCATAATCCAACTTCACTCTTTTCCTACGTTTCTGCATTTTTGAATAATCGCCTTCTCTTAACTTCAAATTTGGACAACCGAAAACTACCGGGGCCGTTTTTCCATTTGATGATCGACACTTGCCATGCTCGAGTTTTCAAATAATTCACTATCACTCGATATTGACGAAAACAACTTTTGAACATTATCAGCACTAATTGTTCCGACCCACTTGTGGGGGGGGGGGAAGGAACTATATACTCAATGGGTTTTTTGTTCAATTTTGGCCGATCGATATATTCATCGTAGAGAGTTGAGACTGGTATCATAAGAAAGCCCGTCCAGCGTAGAAAAGGGAATTAAGAAGGGAATTTTTTTGATTCTTGTTTTTACAGGGAACTATCGAGGTTTAAATTTTTGGGAAAAGTAGCGTGAATTCCGTTGTTTTTATTAAACTTTTCTTGACCAAATTTTCGTCAGTTTTGCTAAAACGTGTTAATTTTTTTCAAAAAATGTTATTGGTTTTACGTTTAAGGAAGGCTCGCCAATTTGTTTTATCCGAGTTTTTTTAATATTGTTTTCGATAAATTTTTCGAACTTGAGACCTTTTTACATCAAAAAAGGCTCTATCCCACTTCGTTTAAAGTTGCAGGACGTAAAGATCTAAAATTTGCCGAAACAACTCTGAGAACTCCAAAAAGATAACTGCACATTCGCTTCAAATTAAGGCCTGATCAATGACAGAACTTATTTTCAATGAAATAAGGCCATATGAAAATACAGTTTGTCTTCACAGAAAAGCTCTTGGTTTCTACGGCTTTGACAATGTATTTTCGTAAACTTAAAAGATTTTTTTTCTTGCATTCAATTGTCATTCTTTCTGCACAATCATGACTAAGTTTTATCAACTAGACATCCAATTGGGTTCTTAGGGAGCTGCATGTGAGCTTATACAAGGCTTCAATTGTTATCTCAAGCTCCCCATTTTTTCGAACATATTTGTTTTAAGAGCATATCAGTGAAATTTGTCTGTTTTAAAATACTTTTTCTGTCCACTTGTAGCTTATATATAAATTTATCCCAATATATATATAGGGCAAAACCTGTCCTAAGTCAACAAAATGAAATATTAATTGTATTTGTTTTATTATTCAGTAATTATTTATATTGTTTTTCTTGATAAAAACTTTTATAATATTTTTTTGCGTTTTTCTGCAAAGTTGTTCTGTCACAATGTTTTTCGGATTTTGGTTTGCCTGTAATTAGTGTTCATTTCGTTCTGATTCAGGATTAGAGCCTAAACTTTTATTGATTTTTTTCACTGTTCTAAAAAATAATTTTGTTCTTCCTAATTTTTGCTTATGTTCATCTTTTTGTGTTTTTTATATATTCCCCTTTCAAATTAGTTTTATAAAGATAGCTCCAGTTGTCATTGAAAGAATGCGCAAAAGAATTTTATAAAGATTTCAGTGAAACCCCTATTGTTTTAACGGCTGCTAATCCGCGCCCAACTAAGTAAACACAATATATTTTCGTAGAATTAAATTGATTTCATTTTTCTTGCATTGAATTGTCATTCCTTCTGCACTTTCGTTACTACGTTTTATCAACTAGAAATCCAATTGGGTTCTTGGTGAGTTGCAGGTGAGCTTGTACAATGCTTCAATTGTTATCTCAAGCTTCCCAGGATTTTGATTATACATGTTTTAAGAGAATGTCAATAAGGTTTTGATTTTTTTTCTTAATCTTATTTCTATCAACATTTAGCTTAGTCCCATATATAGGGCTAAACCTATCCAAAGTGAAGGAAAAAAATACTATTTTTGTTGGTTTTATATTTAAGTAATTGTTTTTTTGGTTTTCTGGCTAAAAAATTTTTAAAAGTTTCATAAGAGTTTTTCCTGTTTTTGAGGTAGTTATTTGTTCTCTTATCCTCTAACCATTTTAAAGATAGCTCCAATTTGCATTAAAAGAACGCACAAAAAACATTAACAATGTTTATAATGTCCGTGAGTAGTTGATAGTTTTAACGACCACAAAGCTGTTCTGTCAAGGAACTTTTCAATTTTTGCTTTGTTTGTATTTGAGGTTCATTTTTTAAGAAAATGAACCGCAAATACAGGGAACCGCGACTTTCAATTTTCAAGAAAATAGTTTAGTCTTCCCAATTTCTGCTTATTTGTGTTATTTTGGGTTTTTTATATATTGCCTTTTCAAGTTTTTTTCATCAAAGGTAGCTCCAGTTGGCATTGGACGAATGCGCAAATGAAACTTTTAAATGTTTCAATGAATAGCCTTTTGTTTTAACGGCTACGCATCCGTGCTCTACCAATATACTTCAGGACCTTTTTGCCTCTAATTGTTGTTCTTTGTTGTCATTGGGAATTTTGATGACAAATGCTTTATTTGCTTCTACGGATGTTTTATCTGAATCTATTTACTGGTTTCAGTTTACAGCTAACGATTTTAGAGACTCCCAATTAATTTTTTTGAAGAAAAAAGTTTTGTTATTTTATTTTTGGTCTCCTTGTTGACAACAATTCACTGATTGCTGTTGGTTTTGTGTATCATTGCGGTTGGTTTTGTGTTGCTTGATGTCTATAGAGCTAAGTGTTTTCACAAAGTTTCATGAGTATTCGATACTGGTCAATAGTTGTGGCGCTCTTTGTTGTCTTTAAACGAGACGCAAGCAAATCATTCAATCCTTATGGTCCATACAATTTTTTCAAAGGTTTTTAATGCATTATAGATATAAAGGCTTCATCACTGCGGCTTCGATAAGTCGTTGGTGAAAATTTTGATGAGTTCTACCGTATTTGCTGTTTTTTGTTGTCCTATGATTCAGCGTCCTGAATAACAAACACAACTGGCTTCTTGAGCAACTCCGCTTTGATCTGGTTTTGGTTTAAGTTGAAAATTTATGGTTTGTTTGAATTTTCGAGAACATTTTTTATAAATCAGTGGAGTTTTGATCTTTTTAATTTTTATCTTATATCTTTCAACTTTGTAGCTTGGTCTCTGTAACGACACGTAATTTTTCTTTTCAATGAACCAAAACTCAATCTTCAAAATATTTATTTATTTGTTTCTCATTTCAAACTAATGGTGTCTTGGCTGTGGTACTACGCATTTTCAATTAAAATTTGTGGTTTGGGATATTTGCTCTTTTTGAGTTTTTTGTTTCCTTTCCCCGTTATCAAACAAATAGGGTGGCTCAATTGGCTTCGAAAAAAATGCAAAGTTAACAATGTTTAAAATTGTTTATATGTTTCCAACGGTTGCTGCACTGCGTTCTGGTTAAATGCAACTGTTTTTTTTTTTCAATCATTTGTGCCGTTTTTTGCAGTTGTCGGTCATTTTACCTATAACGACAGGTGTCAATTGCTTCCTTCGACGTATAAATTAGCTATCTTAATGATTCCAGACGATACAAAAGAGTTTCAATCAATTTGAAATTAGCTGTTCTCAAAAAAACAAGCGCACTTTTGAACTCTGTCCTCTTGCTGTTCTGTGTCGACCCGTCGCCTTGTCTCGTTGAGAGGTCTTACATCCTATCCGATGAACATATAATGGAATACAGGTTGATTTGTTAAGATCAAAAATGATCTGATTACTTACTCATTTTGTTATTAATTGCCATTTTTAAAAATAAACATCAAGTTTTGATTGTAATTAATGTTCGCTTTTAATCGTTTTCATGTTTCTTTTCCTGTACTCCCATTGATGGCAAATGTCACTGGCTCTATAATCCTGCATTTTTCAGTACCTAATTGTTTGTTGAAAAAGATGTGAATTTCTGAATGTTTGCTTTTCCTCATTCTTTTGCTAGACAATTGAATCAAAACGCGGGTGGGCATGGTCGGAACATCATGTGCAAACGCATATTAACGAGCCTCCTTGTTTTTTTTTTCAAAAACAAGACTTAATTTTGTGAAAATTGAGAATGAAAAGATTTAAGTGAAGGTGTCCCGAACGATCAACTAGAGTTTACTTAAATTAACTTTACTTGACTTCCTATGCTGTTAATAATTAATTTAGGCTTATTCCACCAAAAAAAATTATCAATGATCTATTTTTTGAAACTTTTAATTAACTTGGCTGCACCTCAAATTTGGCAAAATGGCTATATGCTTAGACAAAAATTTATGCTTTTTTTTAACATAAACCAGTTATTATCATATCGTCCAGCGAAAATCTTTTCACTTTTGAAACGGTTCTTTTTCAACTACTTATTTAAACAAAATATTAATTAATTTGTTAGCCAACTTTTCGTTGAAATATTGATTAGGTACAACAGATATAGTTTTTAAAATGGAAAAAATCAAACATTTTTAACGTTGTTCAATATGGTGGTTGTCTCTCCCAGTCTATTAAAGTACGAAAAAAATTATATTGTGTTTCAAATTTTCCAGCATACAGAAATTTTTTTTATGCTTAACAATTTAAATCAATTAAGAAATTTCTTTGGAATTCGGAGGTTGACTCAAATCAAAGCTTTATTTAGAAGTCGTTATGCCTTAAGATAATCATTCCAAATTTTGTGCAAACCCTGCTGCAAGATTGCTCTCATCATTTTTTATAACATTTTTTTTCAGAAATCTTTTGCAACAACGTTGTAATTTCTTTTACCCTTTTTGAAAACCACGACAGAAGGCGTGTTGGGACTTATTGAACGGAAAAAAAAATCGGAAAATAATCAAAATGGTTAATTTAGTTACGTTTTGATCAATCAAGTTTAAATTGAGCCTTTATTTATCAATGTTTTTTGGTTAAATCTCTCTTCTATTCGGTTTGACACTTATATCCTTCCCTCTGAAATGATTTCGTAATAAATCTTAAGTCTTCTAAATTCCTATATTATAATTGTCTGTATTTTTGTAATAGCCTAAGAATCCATATTTGGATAAAAATTGGCACCTGACTTGTGCAATAAGACTTCATATTGGCACCTGTTTGTGCATAGACAAACTATCTATTTATACCGCTGAGTGGAAAACACAATGTAAAAGGGTAAACTCATAATTTGTATTGCGAATTAATAATGAACCGAGGCAATATGAAAGCATCAGGCAGAAAACCCAAACTAAAAATTGTGAATACATAAAACACAAATCTTTCTTAATTACAGGCAGATTCCTGGCGTTTAAACTAAATCTTGCTAATAATGAGCTGTAACTTTTCGTGAAAAAAGTTTTATTCAAATTCTCAAAGTTTGAAGTGTTTACAAGAACGTAGATTGACCAGTGAGTAGAATTTTTCACTTACATTTATTTAAATTTCATGAGCGATTATCGACATTATCAATTTTAATGAAACTTTATTCGACTAAACTCAAAAAATCACACAATGGCGATATTTTTAGACAAAAACAAGGGCTTTTTAAAAAAAATAAACCAGTTTTTATAATTTCGTCTCTCAAAAAAAATCATTTCACTTTTGACAATATTCTTTTTCAACTAGTTTTTTTTCATTGAAAAATTGATAAAGTATAGCCGATATAATTTTAAAAATGAACAAAAATCAAACATATTTCGTTGCTCAATACGGTTTTCCCAGTCAATAAAAGTACGAACAAATATATTGTGTTTCAATATTCCTGTTTTTTTCTCCGAGGAAAATCAGAAAGTAATTATTACCCAAACTTTCAGCAACGCTTACAATTAGTATCGGAGGTTGACTCAAATCAAAGCTTGTTTTTTGAAGTCGTTATTTTTCAAGTTATTTAATTTTATATTTTTAAAAATTCTGCTGCAAGATTGCTCTCAACTTTTTTTGCTTGTATTGGTATATTTTGTTGGAAAACACATATATAAATCTTTCTAGAAAATGCAAGATTACTCAAAATCTTTTTAGAAGTAAATTACTGCAGCCTTTTGGATTAGGAATTTGTTTTATTTCAGACAGTTATTTTCTGCTCATCAATTTTATATCCTTTTTCTGAAACCCATGACAAGGCCTGTTGGGATTTAATTGAGCGAAAAGTTGAAAAAATCGAAAAGTTCGGAAAATTAAAAAGTTCAAAAATAGTCAAAATTATTAATCTTTTTACGCTTTGCTGATTCCTTCAGAATTCTAAATCGATTTTCAAATTTTCAACCGCCTCACCTGATAAAACAATATTCAAATGGGAGGTTTCTAATCTTACATTTTAGGATGAAAACAAAAACTGAAAAGTAATAAGTTAATGCAAAAACGAATGAGCGAAAACGAATGAGTAATAAGTTAAAGCAAAAACGTCAATAGGAGACCTTTTAGCATCTCTTCTGCACAAAATTTTTGTCTCCTTGTGTAAAACTATTAATATCCTATAACAAATTTTGTTTAAGTTTCAAAATCCGAAATTTGAATTGCGCCATTTTCCACTCAAAGTTCATGGAAAAATTCTTTCTACTTGTTTTGACACTCTTGTCCTTCCCTCTGAAATCATTTTGTAATAAAATTTTAATCCTGTAAATTTCTATCCTATAAATTTCTGTATTTTTACAGTGGCCTAAGAATTATTTTGGATAAAGATCTGACAGTAAAACGTCAATCTGGCACTTTTTTGTTCATAGGCAAACTATCTATTTATACCACTGAGTGGAAAGCACAATGTAATCAGAAAAATTCATAAACTGTATTTTGACTTAATAATGAACAGGGTAATATGAAAGCATCAAGGAAGAAACACTAATGTAAGTTTATGTATGCATAATACCTAAAGCTTGCCTAATTACTGGCAGATTCCTGGCGTTGTACTATATCGTGCTAATAGTGAACTGTAATTTTTCAGGACAAGTCTATTTCAAATAACTTTTTTTTTTGAACTTTTGGAGTGTTCGAAAGAACATAGATGGACGGTTGAGTAGAATTTTTACTATGAGATTTATTTAAATTTGATGAACGATTATGCTCTAAGAATATAAAATTGGTCTAAGAAGGCACATATCAATTGTTCAGAGAGCTGTCATTTCAAAGATACTTTCAATCTGCCTAACCGTTTTGATAATCGCAAACATCAAAAAGCAAACAAGGACCCGCTGGCGCTTGTAGCCTCTTGAAAAAGTTCGCCCGAAAGGATGCTTGAAACGTATGTCTTAAAGCCTGCCAGATTATCCGTTTTTTAGAAAAGGAATTTAAATCTAGCTCACAATCAAACCGGAAACATAACCTGCAGCCGTACAGGAATTTAGCATTCATTTATATTTCCTGTTCATTAAAGACACCAAAGACTGTAGTTTCCTATTTATGCGGGCGCCGCCAAACATCACAGACAAACTAATGCGATACTTTGGTCAGAGAAATATTGATCAGACGCTAAATTTTTAACAATAACCGATTCAAAAACCGTACGTGGGCTTATCTGACACGAGCGACCAGGTCTGTCCTTGTTTTTCTGTTTTCTTATTATCATTTCCACTTTTTGCATCCCCAGTTTTCCTTTCCGCTGTTCCTTTGAGGTAATTTGGGAAATTTGAGTTTCTTTTGTTTCCTTTCCAAGATTTGGTACCTTTTTCTAGTGAGACTATGGAAGAAATGATGGGGAGAATATGACACGTGATTTTTGACAAAGTGATTACCATTAATCAGATCTGTCATAATTTTCACCTGTGCTCCACCTGTAATAACTTGGAGCCCTGTCAAATAGACTTATAATTATTACTAGGTATCTTTTGGTCTGTAATATTTTATGACTATTTAAGGCAATATAACTTTCTTGCGCGCCCGTGCATTTATACCTGTCTATTATACATTCTTTGTTTGGGTTGGGGTTTCAAAGATTTGTGGAGAGATAAATAAGCGTAAACAAGTAAACAAAAGAATACTCAGGTGTGAACGAAGCATAAATATTTCTTTTCACTCTGTGATGCCTGATGATTTCATAACAACTTGGGCGAATAAAAGAGAGATACGGAATTTGAATAAAACAATTGTTAATTTTTAATACACAATCTTTGTCTCCTCGCGGTCTGGGATAAGAGTTGCCATTGTGTCCATAAGGGGACAAAAAAGTAAAAAAGAGTCGTGCGCAAAAGTGATTTTGAGCCAATTAAGCCCCCCACCCCCTTACCCCCCACCGTTCTACTGTTACTGCTGACATACGTCACCGTACCAGAAATCAACTCAGCTAGCCAACCGCTCCTCATCTTCCCAATTCATCAATAACAATAAAACAACAACAACTGCGGGATAGTTAAAAAGAAAGAGGGAGAGCTGCTTGTCTTTCACTCAGGTGAGCTCAAAATATACATTTCCGTCATCTTCTTTCTTGTTGTTCACTATAAGGTATCATCTCTTTTTCAAAGGCGGGATTTCAAAGAATTATATTTACAGGTATCATCTCAAAACATCAAAGGTTAGTACAACGAAAGTTCAATCTCCGAGGTTTCAAGTTTTTGCTGGCCCCATAAAAATTGTGATTCAATTTAAAAAGAATTTTTAAAATCAAAAGTGAGCTATCTGCTGACGGAAGAACTGAAGTTCCACGTAGAGTATTTGATTAGGTAAATTGATATGATGTTGGGTTGCATTTATTTATAATAATTCGCTTGGGTTGTGAAAATAGTCAAGGCCCGCAGTTATTAAAATTAAAATTCTTAAGTCGCTTTTTCTTTATTAAAAAAATCATTCTAAGGGCAGATTTTGTTGATTAAGTATTGTAATCCTGTATTATTCCACTTTCACTCCGTCATTTCTTTTTATTTAGGCCTTTTTGAGGGCACTATATTTCAATTTTCTTCTGGGTTCATTGTGTTAACGAGTAAGGGAGCCGACGCTATGAGGAACCAATTTATTTGATTTATTTGATAACATTTTTCTCGAAAAGACTGAGCAATTAGTCAAGACACGTTTCAGAGCTAAATAGGCTTACTTATAAACTACGGCTGCCACGGTTTTTTGACAAATCTACCTAAGTGTTTGAGAAATAGAACTTTATTTTTCATTAGCAAAAACATGATAAGCGCTAAAACGATTAATGGCATGATAATTATCGCGGGCCATCGAAGTGCCTCGATGGCTTAAAGACCTGATGTTAAACTATATTCAACAAATGTCAGATCAGTTAAACCCAGAAAATATTCTTTCCTGTAATTTAATTACCATTCAAAGTAATGAGAGCATTTTTCTACT
Source organism: Convolutriloba macropyga (assembly GCF_964194025.1). Lineage (NCBI taxonomy): Eukaryota > Metazoa > Xenacoelomorpha > Acoela > Convolutidae > Convolutriloba > Convolutriloba macropyga. The sequence continues at coordinate 13,497,381 of NC_134470.1, forward strand.
TACAGTTTTGTAAATACTTTTAGGCTTTGGCAATTAATGATTTCGGTTTTCACTTTCAGCATGACTCCCAAATTCTAAAAGTGAGAAAAAAAATCATAGCATGAGCTTTGAGATAATTTCATATATCCAGATCACGCTTTGGAGGGTAAATTACACTATTTATATAAGCTGACTTACTACCTATATTTGCCACCCATAACCAAACAACACTGAATTTAATCTTTAACTACTGCGTAATTCATTCTGCCTGCGCTTCTAACACAGTAAATAGTCTCCAACATCGGTTTTCTGACGCATAATCACAGAAAAGACAGTAATCTCTGAAATATGGATGTCTGAAATTAAGAACGAAACTTTAATATTAGATTTTTGCGAGAGATATACTTTATTATCGGTCAATGAGCCAATTCAGAAAATTCAATTTGACGTCTCAACTATCTTTTTAACTGTATTGTTTGTAAAATTCTTGTTAAAAACTTGAAAAATGGAGTTTTGAATGCACCAATAAATTAATTCAGCACACCAATATAACTAATCTAACAATATAACTAATCTAGCAGATTTTTGGCATGAAATTGAGTCATGTTTTCAAAAGACAGACTCCTGCTTAAAGGACAGTCTTTGCTCGAAATTACAAAAAATTATTTTTTGCAATGTTTAAGAAATGTCTCGCTGAAAACTTGGGCAATGGAGTTTTGAACACACCAATTTAATCAATCCAGCACACCAACTTAATTAATTCAGCAGAATTTGAATGCAATCGTGCTCCAAATTTGAGTGGTCCTGAATTTTTATGTCAACATTTGATACCACGATGATTCGTCATAGCTATTTTAGTTTTCTAAATTGCCCTCGGTATAGAAGAATCGAAATAAAAATATGCAGTTCTCGAAAACAAAATTCATCGGTTTGAGAAAATTATTTTATAAAAGATCTTCAACAATCGAAAAAAATTCAAAATTTAAAATTTCAATAACTGCTACCCGACATAACTACGTAATTATGATAAAATCGCACTTTCAAATACAATTTTAAATAGAGAAAATTAACTACGCTTCTCGTCAGTCTAATCTTCTGGTCAATTACTTACCAACGCGTTGTGTTTTCATCAATTTTCAATCTTCACTCATAATTTACATCAATTTCGTTAGCTCAAACGCCACTGCAAAAATTTGTTTGATGCAAAATTTAGATAAAATTTTTTTTTTATTTTATTTATTTGATTATTTATCTTATTGTTCATAGGCAAATAACAGCTTCTATTTTCCTGTTTGAAAGTTTAATTCAAGTTTCTTTTCGTTTAAGTTTTGCGTCTTGTTCAATTGATTCAGGTTCTTGTCTCAAAATCCTGAATTTTTTTTACAAAAGAAGAAAAGAAGAGCATTTTCAAAAAAGATTTATAGTTATCTTGAGTTTGTTTTCGTTAACCTTATGATTTTCATTGATAAAGATTTATTGTAGATTATTCACATTAGAAAAGCATTCGATCAAAGCATAGCAGTCAGCAAATGCGCTATTACGCATATCCTGTATATGGTGTGGAATTATAGAATTTTAAGAGAGATAATACACCAGCTAATAACCGACTGATGTTTAAAATGTGATTATTTCTGTGCAACAATGAGACAAAAACATAGTCCTTTTTTTTATCGCACTCAGGGTTCCTAAAGAATATCAACTAAAAACAAAAATGATGCATGCCTTAAGGAACTGAAGATTTTAAAATTTGCAGCACTTTCGTTAATCATCTTTTAACATCAATTGTATCTTGTTTCTTAAATGTTAATTAAAACAAAAAAAACGTCAAATTAAAACTGAGGGACCAAGTTTGTTTTTATACAAACCATGCCCGGACCGAACTCCAAGTCTATATCAGTACTAGGCAAGTCTAAATCCAAGTCTTATTTAGTTTCCCAGTACTGGGCAATTCTAAATCCAAGTCTTATTTAGTTTCCCAGTACTGGGCAAGTCTAAATACAAGTCTTACAATCTGGCCAGTCTTAACCAAGACTTGGATAACACTTGGAAGTTGATTCCGAAGTCAAAACCAACCTTTCAAAAAATTTCGAGTGAAAATTTCGAATTCAAAAAAAATTTCGCAACGTGCCACGAATTTGGCATTACTTTTTGGGCACTTTCCCGGGGTGCTAAAAAATGATGCCGGGGTATGTTTATGGAGTGCGTTTTGAACTGTCATACTGTCTACTAGTCGGGAGAGAACATATTCGACGAACATTGAAATAAAAATTTGTAGACGCAAAAACCTCAACACACTGATCGATCGCAAAGTGGCCCAGTTACAGTACAATACGGCTCTCACCTAACTTATTGCTATCGCAAAGGTTCATGATGTACAAGGCATCTCGACAACTCTTTATAAAAATTTTTAGTTACCTTTGAATTGCATCATAACAATAGTAAATGCTACCTGAGCGTAATTTACGAAAGCAAAACTTACAATTTTGTTTTTTAACGTAGCCAATTAGCAGTCCTGTTGATAGTTTCTTGCGAATGTGTTTGAGTTGAAGAAAAAAGCTGAAACAAAATTATCAAAACAGTACATTCTGCAACTCTTTGCACTTCAGCAATAAATCTGCATCTCTGTTGTTCTGCAGTTTTTTTTTATCGTAGTGCTTATCCAATTATTTAAATTATTTACTTATAAAAAATTTTAAATATTTTGGTAAGCAGTTGAGTCATATTTTCCAAGTGCAGACTGCTGCTTCAAGGACAGCATTTGCTCAAAATTTCAAAACAAATGATGTTTTATAGACAGAATATTTTCTTATATTTTGATGATGCTGTCTTCATTCATCGCTTAGATAATCATATGATTTTTCTTGCACCAATTTGTTTTTGTTCAATGAACAAGTAAAATCGAAGGGGAAGCCCAGTTTGATTTTGATTTGTTCATTCATTATAAAAAGGATATACATATATTTAATTGATTTCAAATGACACAACTTGGGAACATTTACTTCTGACAACATTTGACAGACCAATGAGGCGTTCCGCCAAAACCGAAATGACTTAATTTCAGTTATCGGCTCTTGTTCTCCACTGTTTTGATTTTCTTCAGTATTTGTCACGACTTCAATCGGCTGAAGTCCTTGAAATTAAAAATTCCAACAAGGATGCTCGTTAATGTGCGTTCGCACATGACGTTCCGACCCGAGCTCATCTACACTTTTGACTTAATTGTCAACCAAATGAAGAGATAGTAAAAATAGAGGTTTGAGTTTAAAAAACGTTTAAAACCTAACTAATTGTTGAATTGCATAATGCCATGCCTCATACAGCGCTGAAGAGATAATTCATTGAAAAAACTACGAAAAAAAAAACAAACAACAAAAGAAGCAAAAACAAAAATTTCACGGCAAAAACTAAGTATCTAAATTTGAACGCACATAGTAACAACGACAAAATGCAATCGTAAAAAACCTTAACTGCACAAATTTATTTTGTCCGTACTATACAGCAAATGGCAATTTTCCTTAATGAGACTAGGTAACAAAGTCGACAAAATAACAAGGCAAAATTGAAAAATCAATTAACTTTTATTAAATCTAATAATTTCTAAAGACATAGAAGTCATTAGCTTTTGACAAAATAATTCTTAATAAATTTACTAAACATTCATGGTAAAACCAACAGGACCTGTCGTTGGTTAGATTAAGCCATATGAACGGACTACAGAAGCAGAAAAACTCAAAAAATTAAAATTTGCGAAAACACAAATTATTTAAGCCATTAAAATCATTAGCTAATATCTGAATACTATGTATTATTCCCTCCATTTTCATTCATACTATTTCAATTAAAGTTAAACTGAAAGATTAAATAAGTACATTGGGGCCACATTTGAAAATCATTGGGATCTGTTATTACGCGAATATGGTACAAGAAGAGAAAAAGAAACACAATTACACCACTAAAACTTTTAATTAAACGCATATTGTTCCCAAATAAAACATCAGTTACGACAAGATATCACTGGACATTTAAATTTTTCAAATGCAAAAAATTGAATTAGACCTCTCAATGATGAGAACAGGCTACAAGTTGACGAAAAAAAAAATCAACAAAAGAAAAGTTTGAAAAATCATTGAAAATGTATAATATCATAAACTTTGAGACTATTCGCTATAAAATGACTGCTTCGGATAATATCAATCATTGAATACTCAATTACAAGCTTTTGAGACCGGTCAGCATTTTACGCCTACCTAAAGATTAAATAAAATAGGCAAAAACCACTAATTCAAAAAAAAAGAACAAGAAAAGTGTCGAAGCCATTGAAAAATAATTTTTCGGTGAAGACTTTTCTATCATTCATTCATTTTTTAACAACATGGATTTTTTTCATATGACTTCAAAATATCTTTAAATATGAACAAATACATTAAAACCACGAAATTTCAGAGAAAACCGTTAGGATCAACGCCATTAAACTCAATTGCTTTCAGCGAAAAGCAATAAATGCGCTCTCGGTGAGAGCAAAGGTTTATGTCTTGATGGGGCGACAAAAATATTCGCCATTGACAAGTCATCGACACGATAAGATATTAAAGTAAGTCATTGACTAAGAAAACAAGAACAAACACAGGCAAAAACCAAAAATTCAGTAGAAAAGTGTCGAAGCCAATTACATCATAATCTTTCCTTTGAGAACTTTATCTATGGTCCATTTAGCGTCCTTTTTAAGCCAATTGGAATTAACACTAATAGGATAATGTGATGAGATTTCAGAAGAACCAAAAACATCCAAAAGTTTTACAAATGTCGAAAAAATTTATAAAATTTAAACTCGCACATCGATTTTATCAAACCAAAAGTAGGAAGATAAAGCCAAAAATTAGATAATTTTTGTTGAAGTAGGAAGAAAGGATTTCCGGTAAGTAGTAATACTATCTGCCATGTTACTGGAGGGGGGGGGTCCGGACCCCCCCCCTACAAGAACTGTCACCACCGAAAAACTGATTTTCTCTTAGTGAAAGCAAGTTTTTTGGTTAAGTTTTGCCAGCCTGAGAGAAGTTCTTGGGTTAAGTTGGCTGGCGAAACTTAACCAAAAAACTTGCTTTCACTAAGAGAAAATCAGTTTTTCGGTGGTGAGAGTTCTTGTAGGGGGGGTGTCCGGACCCCCCGCCCTCCAGTAACATGGCAGATATCCGCTGTTGAAATGTTCGCTGTATATAGAATTAGGTGTTACCTAAGTTTTGAACTCTCACTAAATCTTTTTGGTGAAAACATAAAAACCTAATATAAGACACCAGAAGCCTAAAATTTTTCAAAAAATTTCAAAAATTTTTTCGAAAATTTTTCAAAGTTTTTCAAAGTCCTAAAATGTTCTGAAATGGATTTTGCGCTATGAAAGAGCACTCAAAAGTGATTTTTTGTTGACTTCACTTTTTCACCTAAGTAGTATAGGGGTCGAAACATATAAAAATTTGGAATTTTTTGAAAAAAATTTTAAGAATTTTTTGGAGTCCTAAAATGGTCTGAAATGGATTTTGCGCTATGAAAGAGCACTCAAAACTGATTTTTTGTTGACTTGAAAAAACTTCTCAGTTAATGTGTTTATTATAAAAGATAGAAAAATTTTCTTGAAAAAAGTCAATTTTTGTCAATTTTTTTAATTTCATACATAAAAGTAACTTTTGTTCATTCATTTATTTTTCTGTTTGAGAATCAGCATGACAACCATAGCGACAGTAGATTTGAAAAGCATTCATCAAATTTACGAACAAATAAAAGTCGACTATCCGGAATATAGTGAACGATTTGTATACTTTTTGGCAGCATGTCTTTATCTGGACCCCGAAATTAACTTGGAAATAGTTCTCAAGTTGAGACCATATGGTGGTCTTATAGGTATAGACAACTCTTCACTAGACACTTACCTGAAGTCTTATAAATTCCTTCGATTACATGCAATACTTCACGACGCTTCAGGGTTTATTGCAGAGCATAGTCAGAAAGGCCCTGGATATTCATACGTTTTACCTTGTCCAATCACAAACGCCTACATTGGTCACATGACTGGATTAATGTTTTGCCTCTTCGTGAAAACTTTTAAAAGGAATTTGTTTAATTTGCTGGAATGTTGAAGCCAGAAGTTGTTGTCTTAGATTTTGAAGGTTTTCGTCATAAGAAATCGGGTTTTATAATTAAGGAGTTATCGATTTGCTCAAACAACTACACAGACACAATCTTGTTCCTTCCACCAGTTTCTTACAACTCACTATCCGCTAGTGAGAGAAAATCTCATCAGTGGGTTAGTAGGTTCTTACACGGTTTGTTGTGGAATAGTGGCAATTATCCTTACTGGTTTATATCTCAAATTTTTATTGCAATTAAACTTCGATTTCCTTCAGGAAAGTTTTATGCTAAAGGGAAAGAGAAAACTGAATCACTGCAAACACTTCTACAGAAAGAAGTGATAGATTTGGATACCCTTTCATGCCCTAAAGTTGAGGAAATTGTTTCCCCAATTAAACATTTTACTTGTGCTCTACACTCTCTTTACTTGCCTGAGAAACAAAAGAAAAGACATTGCGCTAAAAGAAAAGCACAGTTGTATTTCTATTGGCTAACATTGCCCGCCAATGAGCCGTCGAGTGGAGAAGGTAGCTCCTTCAGTTCTTCAAGTGAATTTATCTCCAAGTTTGACAGTATGCAGTTGCATAACGAATGATAATCAAATAAATCTATCTTTGGTCAGAGAGGAAAAAATAGAATCACGTGGTCAATCCATTCTGAGGAAACAACAGATTATTTGAAACTTATCGGAGGTTGAGACGCTGAAGAAATATCTTTCACTGCTCGAATATTTTCAAATGTACCATGTCTTTACAAGAGAAAATGAGAAGACTGAAACTAACCCCTTTACCTATGCACAAGTCGCCAACCCCAGTTCAAGTGAGCCTGGACGACGAAAGTCTCCCTGATGAAATCAAACAGGTAGTCAGCAAAGCAAACGTGGAGTCAATTGTCTACTACGCAAAGGATTCTGGCATGCAATCGAACTACAAAGTGACTTACAAGAAAGAAGACAAAGACTCTAGATATACTACATATGAATTTTTTATGATTGAGAGAGTTACTAACAAAATATTGAGCTAACACAAAAAACTGATGTTTTAATTCATTTTTGATCAAAACGTCTTTTCAAATGAGTGATAAAGAAGACCAGATAGATTCTCCTGCTGGAATAGGTTTGAATGATTTAGTTTTCAATGAAGAAAATCAAGAGAGAGGCTCATGGAAATTTTGTAACTCTAGATTACCACGATCAGAAGTAGTGTATTTTACTCAAATCGTAATAATACTGTTTCTTATTGGTGTGTCCTTGATCAAACTTGTGTTTTTTCATCTTGATTGTGAGGAGTCAACATTTTGGTTTTCATTGCTTTCATGCACAGTTGGCTACGCGCTTCCTAATCCGAAGCTATGAACAAGATAATTTCAACAAGCGATAGACTATTCATGACTGTTTGTGGGCCATCATGCTGTGGTAAAACTGAGCTCATATTCCAAATGTTACTGAGAAACACCTTTTACCCAAAATTTAAATCTATTTACTACTTCTATCAACATGAGCAACCAAAGTTCAGCTCTATAGAGCGTAACTTGAACATTTTTTTCACAAAGTTTTCTGGATTTGATTTCATTTCACAGCTGCAAAACTGTCTGCTTGTTTTTGACGATTCTTGCGAGGAAATTTTCAATGACAAAGAGTTTTCTAAACTCGCAACTGCTGGACGTCATAGAAATATTAGCGTCATTTACGTTAAACATAACTTATTCCAACAGAGTAAATGGTCAAGAACAATTGATCTCAACACAACCCACATCATTTTGTTCAAATCACCTAGAGATATACAGCAGATCACCTATATTGGCAAACAGTTAAACAACACAAGTTTTTTAAAAGAAAGCTACGAGTTAGCAACAAAATTACCCTTTGGACACTTACTCATCGACTTGGATCCAAAAACTTCAGACTCCTTGCGTTATTGTTCAAATATTGTACAACCAGGTCCTACAATTTTTTATCTACCTTCCTCCAAAGCGGTTATAACTAATTTGACAGATGAGAGAGAAAGAGTTATGTATGCTAAAGCAAATGCTCGAGATGTCTGATATTAATTTCAGAAAGTTCCTCAAAGAAGCACCAAATAGTTTTATAAATATTCTTTGTGAGTGTTTGCTCAATGTAATCAATGGCAATGTTCCAGTCAACAAACAGCTACTAAAAAATCAAGAGGACTCATTTCAGCAGTTATTATCAAAGGAAACAAGTCTGAAGAAAAAGCGATTTATTTTGACGAGAAAATCACAACTTATCAAGGCAATAGCATTCTCGTGCTATCTTTACTTAAAAGTCAAATAATGCATGCAGAAGAATTCGTTTTGATTCCCAAGAGAATGTTCATATCAAAAAATCCAACCAAGGAAGAAATTTTTGATAATCCAATATATCAACAAAAAGCCACTCAGTTATCGCTCCTACAAAGATCTAATCCAAACTTTGAGCAGAGAAGTGGAAAAAAAGATGCTGACACAAGCACTGATAGACTGGTCATGAGAACAAGGAGTGTCGGTGATGGAACAAGTGATCGAGATGATGTAAAATCAGAATCATTTGTTAGTGATGACAGTGAAATCGAACCTGTAGTGAAAAAACGGAAAGACTCAGCCTTTGACTCAATAATGCTGGAACTAAAACTAATGGATGAAAATAAAACAAAAAGAGCTGCAATAATCCTGAAAAAAATTTTTGATTCCGATACTGTTTCTATTAGTGAAGAGAATAATGTTCTCCATATTGAAGATGAACCTCAAGGAGTGAAGGTGACAAATTTCTTGTACAATTTACAACAACCTACCAAAAAAATTGACGTTCAAAAGTATTCCAAAATATTGAGTGAACTTGATATAGCAGCCCACTTGGTTTACAATACACATGCAAAAAAAGTTCTCGATGAGTTTTACAGCGAAGAAGAGGAAGAACAACCGACTCGAAAACAAAAGAAACAGCAACAAAAACAACCAAGAGGAAGATCTGAGACAAAAGAAAAAAGTGCAAAGCCAAAAGTCGATGAGAGCAAAAAAAAGACAGACGAAGACACGAGTAGAAAAGACTGGGCTTTCTATAGATGATGTGAAGAAACTTGATAACCTCTATTTAAAAGGACCTGCGTCATTTGGAAACGCAAAACGACTGCAAAATTTGAGTAAAATATCAATGAAAAAAGTAAAAATGTATCTGGAAACGAAACCATCCTTCACCAAATATCGTTCACGTCGCCTCAGATTTCCAAGGCTTAAAGTAATTGTTAACGACCTAAATGAGATCTGGTCCGTAGATCTAGCATTTGTTGAGAAACTTGCAAAGTACAACAGTGGTGTAAAATACCTTCTTGTTGCAGTTGACTGTCTGTCAAGATATCTCAGAGTTGAACCACTAAAAACAAAATATGCTACAGAAACTGCAGAGGCTTTCAAAAAGATGATCAAGCATAAGCAACCTAAAAAAGTTTGGGTCGATGATGGTACAGAGTTCCTCGGTGCTTTCAAAGCCCTCTGCAATAAACGCGGAATTCATTTATACAGTACGTTCAGTGAGAAAAAGTCTGCTTTTGCTGAAAGAAATATACGTTCCCTCAAAAATATAATATACAGATATTTAGAAGAAAAGTGGACCTATTCATATCTAGATAAACTGGATTCATTTGTTAAAACTATCAATTCTAGAGTTAATCGAACAATCAATCTTGCTCCAAACAAAGTCACAAAAAAAGACGTTCCGCGACTGGTATCGTTGATTGCGAATACAACATATTCTCAAAAACCAAAATTTTTTGTCGGCGATCTTGTACGAATACTGAAAAAAGAAGAGACGTTTGGAAAGGGCTACAAACAGTCATTTACAGACGAGGTTTTTGAAATTTTGTCTGTCCCAACATTGAACCCTCCAACGTATTCTCTTATCGATAACAATAAGGAAATTATTCAGGGTAAATTCTATCAACCCGAACTCCAATTAGTTCGAGAGTCGCCTGTGCAAAATGGCAAATAAACGTTTTGAAGATGAATTTACGGTACATGTAATCTCCTCCGCTTCGATGGAGATCTTCGATCAAAACACATTAGCTTCATTCAGGAATTTTTTCAATGATGAAATACAACTGTCAGGAGACTGGAGAGTAGCTTTGAGTGAAATTATTTTTCCAACAAAAATAGAGCACATCACAAACGGAGTCCTAATTTTTACAGTTTAAGTGGTTTAGAAGATCACCAACGGAATAGCTCTGGAGCCAATGTCATATCACGTCCATACAACGGCGAGCGATTAGCTTTCATGCCAGGAACTTTTGATACTGTGCCACAGTTGTTAGCTACCATTAAAAGAACTGTTGGTTTACCAAATTTTTCTTTCAGAGAAATTAAAAGTTCCGGTAAATTTGAAATTGTCTTTGGAAAATACGAGGGAATTACGTTTCCAAGCGAAGAAATTCCTAGCATTATTGGTTTCAAGGGCACTCCTGATGGACGAGGAACACACATTGGTTATAAAATGGACACAATTGCAAATAAACTGATGAAAAAAGATGATACTAAAGCTTTTATGGGTGACTTTCCAGCTGATCTGTGCGCCGGGAAACATTTGATATTCATTTATACAAACATTATTGAGTATCAATACGTGGGCGATGCGAAAGCACCTTTATTACGAGTCATTGATTCAAAACAACGATTGAAAAACGGTAGCGTCTGCGAGCTTGAACCAACACACAGAATAGTTTTTTCGAATTTGGACTACAAAAAACTTCTTTCAAATACGATTCAGTCAATTTCTATAGAACTACGCACCGAAACAGGTCAATTAGTCCCTTTTTCAGGGACCGGAAAAGTCATTTTGACGTTACAGTTTAAAAAATTTGGCGAGTAAAAGCAATGGATTCATACTACACCAATCAAGCATCTGCATTGCCTTATTTTTCTGGGCACTATAGGCAAAGAGGTAGCGGCTTTGGAGCTTTAGCAAGTGGTATCGGAAGAATCGCTCTACCTATTGCAAGAAAATTTATTTTACCAGCAGCAAAACGAGTTGGAAAAGAACTTCTGTTACAGAGCGTACCAGAGTTAATGGACGTTGTCAGTAAAAAAAAATCTCCAAAGCAAGCGCTGAAAAACACGATATCAAATACAGTCAAAAAGCAAACAGGAGGCTCATTGGCACTGCGAATGAGACAAAGACGAATGAATCGTAGACGATCTAAACGTTCAGGTTCAAAAGAGAGAAAAAGTAGCAAAAAAAGAAAAGTAGTCATTTCAAAATACAAACAGCCAAAGAGAAGTCGGTCGGATTTCTTTGCCAAAGTTAAAGATGATCGGTAATATGTTACCAACAGAGGCAACACATAGTTCCTTGGATTTATTCGAAAAACCAGCGCTTCTTGTAACTTTTGATGGGAGCTTTTGTCAAAAAGTAGGGCCAGTTTACAGTCCTAACGGACCCATGCTTGAGTTTGAGGTTGCTGGAGACAGAATAATTTTATTGATCTGCAAAAAATCTTCCTGGAAATCAAATGCAAGATAGTTCAGGCTTCTGAAGCTGACTTAAAATATGATGCTGGAGCTGCAGCAGATGTAACCAAAACAGACGCTCCTTACTTTTGTAATAATGTTTTACATTCACTCTTTTCTGACTGTACAGTATCTGCCAACGGACTGAAAATTTCAAATGCAAATGGAAATTATGCTCACAAAAGTTTCATTGAAACTGAATTTTCTCACAACAAAGACGCAAAGGCTACTTGGTTGGCTTGCCAAGGTTATTCGTACGAGGATAATCCTGGAGCGATAGCAACAGCTGAAGTTAACAGACGAAAAACTTTGGTTAGACAATCTGCTGAATGTACTTTTTATGGAAAAGTGGCAGTAGATTTTTTTACATGTGATCGACATCTTTTGAGTGGAGTCACATTGCGAATTTCCTTTCGAAGATCAATAGATGATTTTGTTGTAATATCTGACGATGCTGGAAAATCATACAAAGTAAAAATTATAGAAGCTAATTTGTATGTGAGAAAAATGACATTGAACGACGACGTCGTTTCTGCCATTGAAAAAACTTTACTAACAAGCCCAGCGTCCTATCCTTACTTGGAAACTATAACAAAAACATTTCTGGCTTCTACTGGTTTGCAAAGTTGGAAACAGGAAGATGTTTTTAGCAGGGAGCCTATTCGACGTCTTGCCATTTGTCTTAACACTAATGAAGCTTTCTTAGGAAGCAAACAACTCAATCCTTTTCACTTTCGTAAATTTAATCTGGAGCAGATATGTATTTATCGAAATGGACTCCCCGTTGCAGACAGCCCCATAAATACAGCTGACGTAAAACGCTTGTACTTCAACACAATGTCAGATTTAGCCTATATTGACAATGGACATGGAATAAGTTTGTCTGAATACCCTAACCATTTTATTATGGTGTTTGATCTCACCAGCACTCAGCAGGCGTCACATGATTTTATTCACCCCGAACTCACCAATTGTTCAATTTCAATTGAACTTAAGTTTTCAGCGGCCTTACCAAGCAACATTGAAATTTTTATAATTGGTGAAAAAGCTAGCACAATTTTCATTGATTCTGCTCGGAGAGTTTCAAAAAATCATATTCTCACAAACTGATGGATGAAGATGAAATAAACAACCTCGTTCAACGATGTAAATTGTTAAAGCATAAATTTCATGGTGTATTTGCTGCTGATAATTTTCCGCTTAGCCTATCTCAGAACAGCTTCATTATAGTAAATGTATCAACTTCTCAAACAATTGGAACACATTGGACAATTATTTGTCGGAAAAACGGAAAATATATTTTTGCAGATCCACTGGGACAAAATCTAACTTCATATAAACATTTACACAACAGACTTGCTTCCTCTGCTGGTAATATTCAAACTGTGTTTGAATTGCTTAGAAACCAACCAATTCAAAAACCAAACTCAATATTGTGTGGCCTATTTTGCATTTATATTGCTCATTACCCTTTTGATGAAAAAGAATTTGTAAAGATGAGTGATGTTGATTTGATACGTTTCACGCTTCATATGATGCTCTAACATTACTAACTTTTGTATTGAAATAAATTTTTTTTCAAAACTTTATTTTTTCTTCATAAACTAAGCGAACACACAAAACATCATTGTCAATATCCAATTTTCCATAACCACTCACAAAGATATCCATTATTTGACAGAAAGCACCAGAATGAGGACCATGCAAAATTTTCTCAAATCTCTTAAGAGTTTCAGTAGACAATCGGTCAGTTTGCAATTGTTGGTTTGATTTTTTCTCAACACTATTTTCTAGAGTTTTGAAAGCAGTACTTCCAACTGTCCGAAGAGTTTTGCAGCCAACGCCATTGACCAAATTGGGTAAACGTTTTTGAATGTTTGTAGTGTCTCCCTTCGTCTGTAACGTTAGACCATTGTATTCCACAGCTAGCTTCAATTTTTCGAAAACCGTACCGATTGTCTCCAAGTCCTTGCCATTTGAGAATAAACAATTGAAAGTTGTAAATAAGCATGGAACAGAACAAAGTTTAGTTTTTTTTAAGAAATCTGTAGTAACATCTGACACATCAAACAAAACATGATAATGATTAGCAGGTAAAACTCCACAAAAAAGGCTATCAGTGTGCGTGCATATGGCTGAAACTTTAGCAAACGTTGATTTTGGTTTCTCTTCAGTGATAAAAAACCTGAAATTTTTTTGAAATTGCTTGAAGTAACCAGGTGAACGTTCATACATAGCTTCTACCATTTTCAATTGAGCTCTTTAAATTATTCAGAGAATTCGTGTTCGTCGTCTTTTTGTTTTAATTTAGGTTTCTTTGCAGAGGGAGCTTTCAGAGTAGAATCGTTTTCAGTGTTGTCGTTAGCAGCAGAACGAATTTTTCCGTTCTTTTTCGATAATTTTTCAAACTCTTCTAAAGTCAGTGTTATTCTCTGTTGAAGTTCAAACTCTTGACCAACTTTTTTGAACAACTTTAGGAAGATATAAGTTCCTGTTTTGTCATAAGTTTTCACTGTTGCTCGGATCAAACGTTTTTCACTTTTTGAAACGTCAAAATGAGCGTCTCCAAACTCAGCGTCTGTCTCCGCTGTAAAAGGCATTTTTGTGTTTCTTATTCAATATATTCAACTAACTGTTTTGCTTCAAGAAAAACCGTGTCAATGATTTCGTGCACTAAAATTTTAGAAATTACACGCAGACGCTAAAAATAGAATTGGTTAACTGATAAGAAATATGATCTATTGAGTTAACAGTATTTGTACGTTAGTCCTGTAGGTAAACGCATAAATGTCTTTATCCTATGTATGCATACAAATTCCCATGGTACTAGAGCCTGCCTTAACTTCAGGGTGGTCTTGTCTGGAAACAATACAACTTTAATGTTTGGTCTTACAGATAAAACCAAAATGAAGAGTACATGTATGACCTTAGGTGTGTCAAGAGACTAACTTGATCAATAAAGTGAACCCCCACACGTGTGCCAAAACTTGACGCTTTAACGACATTGAACAACCTACATACTTGTTGAAATTTTCATTCAATTCTATATTCAAGTTCATGCTTGTAATACTGCAAACTTTTTAAAATAACTGTACCTCTATTCATTTTTGATTCAATTTTTCGTTTCAACATTACTAGTATTTGCTTCAAGGAAACCTTATCTTTCAAAATTTTCGTTATTGTTGTTTAACTTCAATTATAACTTAACAGTTCATCTGAATTTTCCAGAGCAATTGCAATGTCTTACCATATTTTGTCAGAAAGCGATTTGTCATGTGAACGCACAATTATCTATCAAACTGTACATGAAAACTTCATAGTAATTGTACAACAAAAACGTTCTCATGAAAAAGAAGAGTGGATAACTCACGACCATTGCATGCTTCCAAAAATATTCATCAATTTTATGGCTCAGTTACCCGACAAACCCGAAACTACTGGTAGTGGATTCATTACATCAGGGGGAATTGTACCACCAACAACACTTTTGCACCCTCTGGAACAATATGATATATCGAACTTACCAATTGGAACCAAAAAATTAATATACAAATACGATTGCGACTGTGTACCATTCTATGAGAACCAGCTCGGTGTTTTGCAAGCATGCGACAACCTAGCGGATCTTTGGGGGCTTCCAAAATCTCCTGAGTCTCCTACAAATCCGTCACCATTTTGCACGCCTACTGCGGACCCCAGTCCAACACTCAGCCCAGATAGCTCAGAGCAGAGTCCTTCACTTTTTTCGAATCTAAAAAGCAACAACTTATGGATAAACTTTGACAGTCCTACAGACACAAACGATCTGTTGAAAAACCTTTCTGGAGACAACTTTGAGACTCCCACAACTTACAATGGAATTGAAGAACAAGAGGATACCCCTACCAAAAACTTCTCTTTAACTCCCGAAAACACTGAAAACCCCTCAGTTGACAATGCTCCAAAAAAGAGAAAAATTTCAGCTATGCGAGAACTCTTTGACAACTCAAAATAAATTCATTTTTGATGCGCTGATTTTATAAAACTTGAAAACAGTATGGTGTCCTAACTGTATTCTTATTCATTCGCCGCATATTGATCACAATTGGATTTCCATAATTGTATTTTCTTCAGAATATATAATTTTTCATTATCTCTAAGTAAGGAAGCAAAAAATCAAACAAGAAATAAACTATCTTGACATTTTTGCAGAACAATTATTTTCTTCTGAGGGCTGAGAGTCAAATTGAGATATCTCTGCTTACAGTGAACACAAAATCTGTTTGAAGAAACAATTCAAATAACTGAGAAACATAATTTTAAAAGATTCCTATATGAAAAATGATATTTAGAAAAGAACTCAGAAAACAAAATTTTAGAGTTTTAATGAAATTTGCGTCCACTTTTCACAAGGTACTGTGAAAGTGATTGAACTAACTGTTAGGAACCGATTAAAAGAATGAAGGTACTATTAAAAATTAATAGAGATATTTTCTATTTTCAACAGAAATTTCACAAAAAATGCAATTTTTAATGATATTTTGAACCTTAACTCAAAAACTTGACATACGATTTTTGATTTTTCTACCTGAGTCCATAGGTAAGTGATCTGGAATTACAATTTAATACTTTTGAGGCACCATTGAAAAAATTTTTTCATAATGAATTTTTGATTCAAACTTTTTCATTAATTTCTCTCTGATCTTGCGGTGATCAACAAAAACAATGAAAATCTCATATTTGTTCAAAATACTTCGTTTACTATGCATATATTCGCTGAGCAGAAGGCATTCCTTTGATTTGACCCTCCCCTGATCTACAGTAACCGTTCAGTACGTTTCTAAATATAATCAACTTCACTGTTTAATGAAAAGATTGTGTTTAGTACAGAGCCCAAGAGCCCAAAAATTGGGAAATTTAACAGTTTTTGTTATCTGAAGCGTTCAGGATTTAGGTGGAGTTCAGTTTCATGAAACCTTTTCCTTTGATATGACACTCCCTGCCCTACAGTAACCGTTCAGTACGTTTCTAAATTTAGTCAACTTTACAGTTTACGAAAAGATTGTGCTTATTACAGTCCAAAATTAGGGGAAATAAAACAGTTTTTGTTATCTGAAACGTTCAGGGGTTAGGTTAGAGTTCAATTTCATGAACCGTTTTCCTTTGATATGACACTCCCTGCTCTACAACAACCAATGGGTAAAATTTTATTTTCGATCAAGTTTACTGGTTAATGAAAAGACTAGTGATATTAACAAGCAAACATTGAAGGGGAAAGAATTTTCGTTATCTGCGAAGGGAGAACTTAGTGTTAGGTTTGCACTCATTTTGAATGAAAACTCTCTCACTTTGCTCTATTCATTACAACACGTTTAACAATAACTCAGCATATACTGACCGAGAGAATTTTCTTACTATTCTTATATATATTTCTGCAATAAACTCAAATTACAACTCAAATTCCATAATACAAAGAAAATTTATTATGGGAGTACATGCAATATTTAAGAAGAACTGATAAGCCTATTTATTGTTCTTGCCATATTTTGCCTATGTTTTACACAAAGGTCTCAGAGTTGAAATTTGTATATTACGAATTGTCATGATAAGAATTATATTTAATTACGCCCCCCCTCAGGGTTAGAAAACATTGTACTACCTAAAGCTGTAAACTGGAGGTGTGCTCAAGAATTAAACGAAGCCCGTGTAGTGCCACGCAATCAAAACTTCATTTCTTGACTTGATTGCAGAAAATTCAGCTTTATCTGTTCGTCAACTTTTGGGTGAAAAAGTTTTAATAAATTGGAAAACATAAAGCAAAGAATTTATACCTCTATTTGGTTGCAAAAAAATTTGAAAGCTTTTCAGACTTTTACTATAAATTAATATTTCCTAAGCTTTTTAAAAACTCTCACAACTCAGAAATACCTCAAAATCATTCTTAACGTTATCAATCATTATTTTCTACATTTCTTACCCTATTATTCAAAAAGTCTCAACACCATTCAAAGCTTTAAAACTGCGTTCCGTACTTCTGTACAGTATGCCAGTTCAGTGTCCAAACTGTTCTGCTCAGCTCTCCAACAGAAGGTCCCTTAACAAGCATATGAAAAATATACATAAAATTTTTCCAGATATACCGACTTTCAGCTGTTTTCAGTGCTTCGAGAACGTCAGAAGTCTTCCTACACTGCGTAAGCATTCTCATATTTCTCATCAACAGCCCATTTTAAAAGTCTGCTATACTTGTCGCGTAGGTTTTCAAACAAAACTCGAATATGCAGAGCACATAAACAATGAGCATGGTCTGCCCATTTTGGACTTGGAAGCCCACGAAGTTGATACGTCTAGACCAACAGTCTGTTCAATTAGCAATGGTGTAAACTACTACGAATTTGAACCGGCCCAGGGGGATTTAGACATTATGGAATATCTGTTCAGGAACCGGGGCGAAATTTCGAAAACAGTCCAAAAACACACGCACAAGTTTCCACAAAAGGTTCAACTTGTAGTGGAAATGACGCTTCAGAAACCTTTGGATGATGATCAAGAAAAATTGAGCGTGTTTTTCAATACGAATACACGAATCGTATATCATTCAGGGATTTCGGATGAAATTTTTGAAGACTTTGTCGACAACATTGTTTCAAAACTTGTTTCGTTTTCAAGCTACGGAAGTGGGTGGCAGCTTCTTTCAATAGACAAAGTTACCCTGAAGCTGGCCAAATATGTGCCTGTCCGGGGAAGCAGTTTCATACCGTTTCATGAGGAACATCCGCTAAGAAGAGATTCGAACTTGTTAAACATACACAATGCAAACGATGATAACTGTTTCCTTTACTGCTACACAGCTGGATAACATCTGGTTTACAAAAAAGAAAAATTAGAACCGCCAACACCATGCTTCAGGTCACGCACCAACGTTCTGACGTACAGCAAAGAAAATCCATCAGCAAAGCAACCGAAAGGGGACTTTGAAATGCCAATGAGTCTACAGGACATATCAAAGTTTGAGGAATTCAATGAAGTACAAGTTAATGTGTTCAGGTAAGAACAAATCGTATTATTCTGTATTTAAATGTGATTTTATTTTTTTGTAAAAAAAAGCAAAAACAAAAACGAAAAGTTGTTAAAAAAAGGGGAACAAAAATTTTTCGTTCATCATAACAGTTCTTAACATTTTGCTGTTTAAAAAACCTCACTATCCAGAAAAAGTCAGAGATTTTTCATATTTAAGGTATCAGACGAAGCAATTACTACCATTGAGGCTGTCACGAGGCAAAAATTTCCCATTCGTACTCGATTTGTTGCTCCTACAAAACGAACAGACATACCACTACGTACTCATTATCAATTTGATGAAACTTGTCGCTAAAATCAACGGTAAAGAGTATCGTGATAGAAATGAGCTGTGCAGGAACTGTTTTCACATTTGTTCGTCAGCGGATGTGCTATTAGCACATCAGAAATCGTGTTTGGAAAATGATTCTCTGCAAATCACGATGCCCGATCCTGCTAACAACAAGTTAAAGTTCGAAAACTACGCCGCGAGGTGGTTTTCACCTTTTGTAGTATACTTGGACTTGGAATCTCTACTTGTGCCTGTAGCAACAGCAAAAAGTAACCCAATGACTTCAAGCACGTGTGCCTTGGAACACCATTTACCGTGTAGTTACTGCTTAATTGTGGTCGAACATAACAACCCTGAACCAATACATTTTGACATTTACACAGGCCCCGATTGTATGAAACGCTTCATTACAAAAATCGAAAAACTTGCAAGGTTCTTTTACCATCAGAAAAGGAAATTTCCTAAATTTATTGGAGCCGCTCCTTTGAAAAGTACATTCTCGAGATGTTGGATTTGTGATGTTGCTTTCAACAATGACAACGAAAAAGTGTTAGACCACTGTCACTACAGTGGTCAATTCATCGGTTACGCACACGACGAATGCAACCTCAAGCGCCGAACACTCAATTTCACTCCCGTAATTGCCCACAACATGATGAACTATGACTTACATCACATAGTTAAGTCCTTGCATACAGCCTCAGAGTCAACAAAAATTGAAGTGATACCGACAAACGACGAAAAATTCATTGCACTAAATTTTGGTGTATTCGTTGAAACACGAAAAAGGAAGCGAGATGAAGTCACTGTTTACGAGTACATGCGCTTTATTGACAGTTTTAAGTTTATGCCGTGCAGCCTCGATAAAATTGTACAAACTCTGCCTCACAATAAATTCAGTATTCTTGACAACTTTTACCGAGGCTATACCACTGAGCAACGCAACTTGTTGAAGAAAAAGGGAAGTTTTCCCTACTCGTATGTCAATGACTTCAGAAAACTGAGAGAACCTTCTCTTCCCAGTCTCGAAAACTGGAAAAACACTTTGAAAGACAATAAAATTGATGTTACCAGTGAGGAACTCAATCAGTTGAATTTTGACTTCAACGAGTTCAATTGCCAAAGTCTGAAGGAATTCCTGGAGCTATATCTCACTGGCGATGTGCTACAGTTGTCATGCTGGTTCGAGGAGCTGCGTTCTGTGTGCTATGACACATACGGCCTTGACTGCGCACAGTTCTACACAGCTTCAAATCTTTCTGGAAACGCGTTTCTGAAAACCTGCAAGCCCGAAATTGAGCTGTTGACAGACCGACTGATCCTTGAAATGGCAGAAAAAATGATACGTGGAGGCCTGTCCTCTATCTACAGTTCAAGACTAGAGATTGCAAACAACACCCTACTGCCTAACTTTGATAGCTCAAAGGAAGTCTCATCAATCATTTATATTGATGCTAATAACCTTTACGGGGGAATCATGTTGCATTTCCTTCTTCCCCTGAATCAGTTTGAATTGATTGAAGATGTTGCACTAGAAACGATTTTGCAGACCGACGACGAAGGGGATGTTGGTTTCATTGTTGAGGTGGATCTAGAGTACCCTGATGCTCTACATGATGAACATGCAGACTACCCATTGATACCCGACAAGGAACCAATTGATACCCTAGAACTTAGTGACTATCAGACAACTCTTAGAAGTGCTCTAAGTCTAAGTTCGTCGAAATCAAGTAAGTTGAGACAGACGTTTCACCCAAAGAAGAACTATGTTGTTCACTACCGGAACCTCAAATTCTATGTTGATAGCGGAATTAAGGTCACCCGAGTTCATCGAGCAGTAAAGTTTCATCAATCTAAGTGGTTAGCAAGTTATATTGCACTTAACACACAGAAACGTCAAGAAGCTAGCTCTAAGCTTGATCAGGATTTCTACAAACTTATGTCAAACTCTACTTTTGGCAAGCTATGTGAAAGTTTGAGAAATAGAGTGTCCGTTAAATTTGTTCGCACAGAAGAGGAGCTACTTAAAACAACATCAAAAGGAAATATTTCATCGATAAAAATCATAGACGAGAACCTAACAATTATCACAAAGAAAGTCCAATCCATAGTATGGAACAAACCAACAATTATTGGAGCCAGCATTCTTGAGCTTTCAAAGCTGTTTATGTTGGATTTTCATTACAACGTAATGAAAAAACAAACAGAGTGCAGTTTGCTGTATTCAGATACAGACTCATTTGTATACAAAGTTAAAACGAATAGTTTCTATGATGATTTGACGAAAAACTCTACCCTGAAAAAACACTTTGATCTCTCAAACTTCCCCAGCGACCACAAACTCTATGACAAAACGAATGCCAAGGTGGTGCTTAAGTTCAAAGACGAACTTGCAGGAACGCCAATAGAAGAATTCTGTGCCCTTAAGCCTAAACTTTACTCGATTGTTGCTAGTAATGGTGAAAACAAAATGTCGGCGAAAGGAACTAAAAAATTCGCGCAAGCCAAATTAAATCATGAAATGTTCAAAGAGACATTGGAGACGAGCAACGTAGTGAGACTTGAAAACATCAAAATATCAACACTTAAACATCAACTACAAACTGTGTGCTTGAACAAAATTGCCCTCTGCGCATACGACGACAAAAGATATATAAATACAGACAAAAAAACAACACTGCCCTTCGGACATTTTTCTTTGCGTGATGAATACGTTTCAAAAAAACTGTGTGCCGAAACCGACTGGGAAGACGAATTGAACGAACCCTATAACGTGTTTGAACTTCCTGAAGGAGGGGAGGCCTCAGGCTGGGAAACACCCGATCCAGGTTTTCATCAGCCCTCGTACTCTAATGAAGAGTTGAATGATGTTATTGACCTTTCAAATTTATCGGAACAAAGTGATGAGTCTGACCAGGAAATCAATAACCCGTTCATTCTCAATGAAGCTGATGAAAACCCAGATTGCTGCTCTTCAAGCAGTGAGAATGAAACATTAGCCAGCATCAGCAACAAAAAGAAGCAAGCAACATTAAGCAATAACTTATTCAGACAAATAGATAGTGTTGAATCTACTAACTCTTCAGAGGTAACACTCTCTGAAAATGAGGAATCGCCAGTAATCTCAATTAAACGTGCTCGTGCTTATATTGTAGATTCTGACACTGAGTAATCTGTTATTTTTCTTTGTATTGTAATAAGTACTTCTTTTATAGAACGGAAAATTTAAAAATACAAAGATAAATATTAATAATGATAATTTTATACAATTGGTGAGAAGAAAACTTACTTTAAGGAAATTTCCCAGTCCTCCTGTCGGATATTCTTTGCACTTTGCACCGACAAAAGCTTTTCAAATGCTTCTCGAGCTCCTGTTTATAAAAAAAAATTTGCCTGCAATATAATGGGTTGCAATATAATGAGATCGAGAACAATATAATGGGTTGGTTTCAAGAAATTTGTTGTGCTTTTTATGCTTGGTAAACTGAGGAAGAAAATAAATGGCTTCCTGACATCTTGAACAATATTTTATATATCGGTTTTTGTGATTTTCTGTGAAATGTTTTAATTTTTCTTGAAAATTGTTGAAAGTGAGCTCACAAGTCTCACATTTGTGTCCTGGCATTCTTTTTAATAGCTTCAAGTTTCACTTAGTTCGCTCTGTAGACGCAATACAATTGAGAAGAAATAGGAAATAGTCTCTTCAGAAGGCTCATTTTGGTGATTTAACATTTATCTCAACCTAACAGGCAGAAAAGAATTTATTCCAAACATTTGCCAAGAAACGGTTCAGTTCTAACACCGAGGGCCCTGCTTTATTCCCCTCACCAAATTCATACTTCCAAACTGCTTTCACAGCCATACATTTACTTTTATCTTAATTGGAACACTTTTCATACACCAAAGCAATTTAATTTCAAAATCAATAAAACACACCGCACTAATTTAATTTTGTTTTGAAATTCAGTTTCCAAGTGCCCGCTCCGCTTTGATTTAATTCCACATAAAATCCCCCACCGTAAACAAAACTTGACAAGTTTAAACAATCCCCACTCTCGAAAGCTCAATAAAAGTTCAAATTAGGCATAACAGCCCTCTCATGCGCGCGGAAGAAAATATTCCAAACTCTCCAAATTTATTTCCCAAGAGTTCACATAACATGAACTTACAATCCAAAAGATCGAAGTAGGTAAAACAATAAGACTCTCAAAGTTTCTTCAAAAGTACAAGAAATCAACTTTTACAGAGTGAAAGTTCTTGTAGGGGGGGTCCGGACCCCCCCCCCCCTCCAGTAACATGGCAGATAGTATTACTACTGGGCTGAAAGAAGGACTGTATCATTAAACTTCATTAATAAGCAAAAATTTGGCCGAGTAAAGCGAGGACAATTGACTTTCGTTGTGTGTGGCTTACTGTGATTATAAAAACATGCAAAATACTGATTCTAACAGCTTCTCCTTGTTTCTCGATCTAAAATATCTCGATCATTGCACCCCCCCCCCCCGTTTAGTGGCTACTTTTTGTGCTCTTTTGAGGAACTAAATTTGACTTCGGACCAAATCTGACGAATTAAGATCGATCACTATGCAAGGAACAAACCAAAAATTTTCCGATTCTACAGAAGTGTAAATTGCTATTTGACTATTTTGGAGACGCTATATTGAGATTGTTCATTTTTGCCATATTGTACAGCTGATGAAGAATAACTTAAAACACTGATCGTTTTGAAAAAACTTACTATTTTTCCGATAGTTTATATGACTCTGTTTCAACACACAGAACTACTAGCGTTGTTGACTTTCATTGACTTTGCTCTTTTAAAAACGTGCAAGTTGGGAGTTTTGTGTCTGGTTAGGTGAATCTGCAGAAGTTACTTCAAAGTTTTGGCTAAACATCTCGATCCGCTACTGATTCTCAACAAACGCGAGAAGTTCTCAGTCACGTAATCAATGCTTAAAACATGCAACTTGTAAGTTTTAAAGTGACTAGAGTTAATGAAGGTCGACTTCTGCCTATGTATCTATAGGAACTATTGGCATTGCAGATGAGTGTTTTAACATATATTAAAACTTTTTGTGCAATTAAAGATGAAACGTACAAAATGCTCCTTCCAGTTTGGTACAGCCGCTGGCTCGATATGAGTCAATGATTTATAAAAAAAATTGGACAATCAACTCATCGCCTTAGTTGGCCTCATTAATTAAATGTTTTTTCTTCATTTGAGCATCACGAAATAGTATAATTCAAAAAGTTTCATGATTTTATTAATATCTATTAGAAATGTATGTTACCAAGTTCCCTTTGAGTTAACTCAACTTCTCTTAAAAGTCAAAAATGATTATATGCCGACAGGTTCCGTCAAGTTTTGATTTTAATCGTTATATAGTCTTTCTCATTTTTTAGCCCAGTAATTAATTCCATCAACAATTGATAAGTGAAAATTTATTAAGTTGATGCTATTGTGCTCTATTTTTTAATGGCGGATTAAATATTGTTAAATGATGAACCTGAAAAAGAAAGGGGATGGTTGACCTATTCAAAGCCTCCATTTATCAAAACACAGTCCTCAGACAACAAATGGCGAGGTTTTGTCTCGAATTTATTACTTTTCTTCCTCAAAGGTTTACTTTAAATTAACTACCTCGAGTATCGCCCGACAATGAAAAGTGTCTTCAACTTTGTGGCTCAAAAATCTAAAAAATGTCTTCCTCCAATTTGGCGAGACAACAGACAATTTCTTCCGAAACATTTTTTAAGTATTCGAAATAAGATAGATCAAACAGTGTTGATAGAGCAAGTGAATTGTTCTTATATAAATTTGTCGTAAAATTTTTGATGAATAGAGTTTTTGTATTGATCAATTTGTTTGCAGTCTATGGAAAAAAAATATTTTCCCCGGGCCGAGCTGTCAACGCTAAGGAAAACTCGAAATTATGTAAAATTGGCGGTGACTGCGTTGAATTTAGGTGCGATCAACAATTAAGCGTAGATCTTACATAATTTTGCGTTTCTAAGGTTTCTAAGCGTAGATCTTACATAATTTTTCATTGAATTTAGCGCAGATCTTACATAATTATGCGTTGAATTTAGCGTAGATTTCACATAATTTAGAAACAAGGTGGTTATAAAGAAGAATAAGGAACTGTGATGCAGTGGTAGAAAAGGCTACAAACACGTAAGAGGGCAGTGTTTCCAATATCACAGTTAGAACTCTAAGCGTATAATTTTTATAACATCTACGCTTAATTCAACGGAATATAAGGTAAGATCTGATCTTAGAAACGCAAAATTATGTAAGATCTATGCTTGGAATCGCACAATTCAATGCATTCAGCACAAAATTATTTAAAATTACGTTGAATTTTCTGACTTGTCAACGCTAGTTGTCGCTTATCTCACATAATTTTGGCAACATTCTCGGCCCGGGTCTGATTTACGAAAAGAAAGTGCTTTCGCTTATGGAAAAATTTGGGCTCGCTAGTTTTAGAAATTGATTTAGGGTCATTTTTTGCATGACAGAAGCCAATAGTAATGCCTTGTGCATTTTTGTTGCACTGTTGTTCGCATTTCTGGGTCCCGATTGAGCTGTGTACATTATTTGAGCATGATGAAATTTAGCACATATGCAATACTATGACTGGTCGGATTTAAATGATTCAAAATGCCTCACTAGATCGGGTTTCCATTATGCCTTTATCAGCAATCAAGTGGTTTGATCAAGGGTTTTATGAGACGCATACCTTAAATAAAACTTCTTTCAATTTCAGGAACAAATCGTTAGTATGATATGCTTGCAGTTTCAATGATCTTTTTCTGCAAAAATTTGAACATAATATTTTGTTTTTCCAGAAAGAGTTTATTTTGTTATAATATATTGGTGAAAATGGAAGTAAGAGAGTAAAAATAATGTTTGGTAATTAATTGATTCATAAACATGAAATTTTTCCATATGTAGATGTTTTCAAAACTTGCAAAAATTTTATTTTCCAATCTGCTGCTAACTGAATTTCAGTGTTCTACTATTGTGTTCAGGTTCTTCAACCAAATGTGGCACTAAAGACTTATCATGTAATCCAGTGAAACGAAACTTGGAACACCCTGCCATGTCATGCAAGATCTTGCTATCCCATTAAAACTTAGATTATCGTGCCTTGGAAGATCATGATAAGCTAATATTTCATGTAACACCTTGATCAGATGTTGAAGATCCAAACCAGATGAGTCCAGTTTATTTCTTGGCAGAACTGGCCAGCCATGATCTTGCTAAATATTGTTACATGGCCAAAATTTCTGATACAAAAAAGATAGAGAAAAAGTTTTTAATTGCTTTCGTAGAGAAGCATTTATTGTAACCGTGTGTTTCTTTTAATGCAAAATTTTTGCTTGACCGTTTTGACTTTTCGAGTGAATTTTGCGCCCTTGTTTTTTTGTCGTTTCATGTGATCTAAAATTCTCTCTCAATCACAATTTCAAGCAGCTGAACTCAATTGGCGGCAATTTTATACTAAAAGTCAAATGAAAAATGAGCAGAAAATGGTGCCATTTTTCAATTTAATTCTTAATAGTGGTATATGTTAACCTCTGATGTGGTTTTTTGAAGCCCACTATTGAACTTCTTAGTTCCCCCCTCCCGACTGAAGCAGGCTGCAATTGATTAGAGCTCCCACTAGTCGTTCGAGAACAATTCTTCCGACGTTAAGTCGGTTATGTTTTGAATCAAAAATGAAGTTGATTAACAATTGGCATACGGGATAATTATTTTCACAAGAGACAGATTTGATATGCATAACATCACTGCAAACATTTGCAACGGTCTTCAATGAATTCTCTTGTAGTTTCATAATTGTCACAATTTTTCAAATGACAGATTTCTAGATTGATTAGTTAAAACCAGGAGAAAGCTGAGAAACTTTCTTCATTATTACTTTTTTCATGACGGCAGTACAAAATTGTCTTAATTTCTTGAAATTAAGAAAACAGTAGGGAGCTTTTTCTACTATCTTTGTATTTAGTTTTGTTGGCGCAATAATTTTTCTTTTCCTCCAAGCTTTGTTGTGTTGAAATGGATTACTTGTTTAGTTTCATTCCAATTTAATTTTCTTCAGAACAAGTACTTCTTAACGAAAAGTGAAATCAGAACAACTCTAAATTCTTGCAAAATTTAAATAGACTTAAAGTTTATCAGCCTAAAAGTTTCCTCTTTAAGACAGACATATGATTGGTAGATGCAAAAATTGTTTTTTTTTCAAAACTTGATTGGGACTGTTGATCACAAGCTGATGACTTAACGAACAAAGTGCACCTGAAAAAAATACTGTCTCATCTTGTGTGATGGCCATATAAAACAACAAAAAAAAACAAATTCTTTAAAATCACTTAATTTAACGTTTGAAAACTATATGTTCTCATTTGTA
>NC_134470.1:13524916-13616836 GCF_964194025.1 Convolutriloba macropyga
CAAAAATTTTTTAACCATTGTTGATTTTGGTTCATGAAACACTTAGGTCTTGAAACACCCAAACCACTTTTTTTTTCATCAGTTTTTTATTGACAAATGGAATATTTGTCCGATTAAAAAGTCGAATATTTTTTACCTACAAAATAATTCTTCTTTTTTTCAGGATATCATCAAAATATTTTTAAAAAAACAACACAAATAAAGTCAATAGCAGCTGATTGTTCGAGTTTTTAGATAAATATGATTAGCAAAATCACCATCAATTAAAAAAAATGTAATCAAAATGAATTTTAAGAGGCGTTTGAATAAAAATTTCCCCCAATAATGACATAAGAAATTCAACTGTTTTTTAATCCTAATTTTATCTCATTCGAAAGCGAGTTAGTAGAGTGCTTGATGAAAGCAGACGAGGAAAAAAATTGAATCAACATCCTTCAAATTTAATCAGATTTTTACTAAATTAAATTTTATGAAGTAAAATCTGTTCAATCGAGAATTGTTATGTTGACCTGATGTCTTTGTATTTCGTAATTAATTGACTGATTTTTGTTGTTTTTGCTCAAATTCTCCGTATTTTTCACAATATTTTCCCATTTTGCTGAAAAACATGCTAAAAATTTAAACGGCAGAGTTGTTGGTTTTTCTGGTTCAGATAGAAAAACTGTTGTTCATCCCTTTGAACAATTTTCTGCTGCACCTAAAAACTGCTGACACAATCTAAAGAAGGGTATTTCTACTTGCGTGGCCTTTGAGAGTGTTCTTGAATTAAAATATCGCCGTTGTTTTTGCTAATTTAACTCAATAGTTACACAAAAGTCATAATTTAGTTTTGATATCATCACTCTTTTGTCCATTTATCTTTATCCATTAAAATCGGATCAGTTACGTGTTGCTAATGGACGATCAGCAAAAACAAGTCTAGTTTCGATCTACTCTTTTTTTATGAATCCTCAATAATGTTTGGATTAGAAGGAATTGCTGTCCTTTTTAAAAAAAATACAATTTTTGGTTCTTTCTTTGTAATCACAAAACAGAACAATTCAAATTCCGGCCTTCTAAATATAGTTCCCATTCACTAACTAAGGAGTTTCAAAGAGAGCTGTCTGCATTTTTTATCTTGTTTTTTTGGTCAACCTAAAGCTAAAGGTCAGTCAAGACATGTCGCATCTATCTTCTAGTGGAATAAAATTGAATTTTTATTGCGGCTTCATGTTTTATGTAATAGATTATAAGCTTTGAAATTACCAATTTTTTTATAATAATTTGATTTGATTTTTGGACAACTGTCATTGAATCTCAAAATCCTGATTTCTTCAGGTAATCGACCTGTGAGACATCACTCTATTGAAGAATTTAATAAACAGAAAAAGGAAGTCACCTTTGAAGATGTTAGTTTTTTCAGAGAACAGAACTTGTTCTTCTACCAGAATGTGATGCAATTTTTCTTTTTTCTTCTTTATTTGTTCTTGACTTTAAAGTCGTGTTAAAGGTTTTGCACAATCGCAGGTCTTTGTTGCATCCTTTGGATGATCAAAGAATATATTTTACTGATTTCAGCTGACAGATAATGTTTTTCATGACTTGGAAATCAAATACATTATAAAATCAGACATAATTGTTAACATTCCATTTCGCTGTTCTTTTTATCTTCTTGTTACCTAGTCTCATTAATTACTATTAAATAGAGTTTGCATCTCAAATTATTAATTTTGTCTGAAAAAAGCAATTGATCAGATATCTATGCTTTTACAGCGTCAATTTTTGTTGTTTGGTTCTTCAGCGGTTAATCGCAAAACGTCGACAAGTGACATAATCTGAATAACGACAGACCTCAATGCCTTCTTAGGATAAGTTAAAGAATCTACTTAATTAATGCAGTTGGTAGCTAATGTTTCTTTCACTTTAAAATACTTGTTTTCATTAAAAACCTTTTTACCATTTGTTTTTTGTCTACTTGTTATATAGTATCACTTATCAGAGTTCCTACATCATAGTATTCAAGGACGGCGCAATTTCTCATTTCTTTACTTTTTTGCCGAGTATTTTATAATGTTATCGGCTATGACACCGTTTTCTCCCGTTTTATATGTATATTCGTTTTTCGTCTGTATTTAAGTTTCGTTTTTCAATACATATAACATATTCTGGAGAATGAAAGGTCTCAATATCTTCATATGGATGATTAAAAGAACCTAAGCCTTTTTAAATTTTCGAGTTGATATCAAATGATTCTCAATAATTGAATTTATTTGTGCTCAAAAAAATATGTATTTTTTAATTTTGCTTTTTCCGCTTCTCATTAAAGACTGGTTCTCTGTTTATCTTGTGAGGTTTTGAGTAAACGATGAAAATAAGTTTTGTTCTTTTTATTTGGTTGTGATAAAGCCTAATTGTTGTGATAAACTTATTGAATAGTTTTAGAGAACATATTGAAATATGATGACAAACTGAACTGGAACCATTGTTAGTAAACCCCAAAAGTGAACGGACCCCCTCCCCCACCTCCGAATCCAATGTTATTCAAGTACAATGACGCCCCATCACCGCCACCACCGTCGTTCGGAACCACGAGAGCCTGTACAGTGGTGAGCCCACCTGAGCCCAACCTTTGCGATGTGGAGGGCAGTTGATGAAAGTGTGCGAAAGGCAATTCAGGGACCATTCCCTACATAAAAAACTGAAGAGTTACTGAGTAGTATCAGGGAGATGATAGAAAATGAATTAGCAAGCGTCAGAGATGAGATTAGAAGTGAGCTCAAGAGTGAAATCAGGAACGAAATCGGATTTTCTGACACAGAAATCAACTCCGCGCTCTATGTGAGAGTGAAGTCTTGGAGGCATATAACCGAAGGGAAAACATCAGAATTTTTGGGCTGGAAGAATAAACAACAAGGAATAAAGAAGGTCGCATACTGAAAAATGCCGAAGACATTGGTGCTTGTTTAGATTGCCGGGACATCTCAACGGCTCGTCGGATTCCGGTGAAACAGGGAGCTCCCAAAACCAGTGACAGTGAATTTGGCCACAATAATCGCAAAAGTAAAGATAATGAGAGAAAAGAAAGAACTGAAAGAGAACTCACCGGCCGTCAGCATTTCAGAAGATATAAGTCCAGCCCGAGGCCTATTTATTAGTTAAATGAAAGCAGAAAACAGACTGGATTCCGTGTGGACCCGACAAAAAGTAATTTATTTTAAAGCCAAGAATGACCGATGGTTATATACAATCTATAAATTGTTTCAGGGTGCTATGGAGTGGAACCATATTTTTGAAGATATCATTTCTGATTGCTTTCGGCTTTAACGCTTCCTCCCGATGCCATATCAATTCCAAAGAAACATGAAAATTTTTGTATGCTCTGTGTTAATGTCAGATCACTAAACGCACATTTTGGTGATCTAGAGGCATTTGTTTTCAGCATTGAGTCACCGCCAAATGTACTTTGCATAATTGAAATATGGCTCAACACGGATGACAACCCTGAAAATCATTTACATACGGGCTACTCTAGTTTTTGGTCAAAAATCAAAAAAAATGGAGGCGGCGTAATGGTACAACTTCTTCCGGACTAAGTAAAGGAAAAAAACTTTCGACAGGAAAACCGGAAGCAAGAGCAGCTGTGACTGAACAAAATGTTTATCGAATTAATTTGCTTACTGTGTATACTCGCCCTCGTTTCAACAAAAAACAGTTTTTTGATCTGCTTGATAACATCCTCAGTGATAGTGGTTCTTCGAATACGACGACTATTTTAGCTTGGGTTTTCACAACTGATTTTTTGAAAACGGAAAAAATTGTAAAAGAACATAGGAGTGTAATTTCGTCTAATGATTACAAAACGGAAAAAAAATTACGTACATGTTTTCAAGAAACTTTTCCTCTATGCGAGAGTGAAGTCTTGGAGGCATATAACCGAAGGGAAAACATCAGAATTTTTGGACTGCAAGAATAAACAACAAGGAATAAAGAAGGTCGCATTGGTGCATATTTAGATTGCCGGGACATCTTAACGGCTCTTCGGATTCCAGTGAAGCAGGGAGCTCCCAAAATCAGTGACAGTGAATTTGGCCACAAATATCGCAAAAGTAAAGATAATGAGAGAAAAGAAAGAACTGAAAGAGAACTCACCGGCCGTCAGCATTTCAGAAGATATAAGTCAAGCCCGAGGGCTATTTATTAGTTAAATGAAAGCAGAAAACGGACTGGATTCTTTGTGGACCCGAGAAAGAGTAATTTATTTTCAAGCCAAGAATGACCGATGGGTATATAAAATCTATATCTTGTTTCAGGGTGCTATGTAGTGAAACCATATACTTGAAGATATCTTTTCTCATTGCTTTCGGCGTTAACGCTTCCTCCCGATGTCATATCCATTCCAATGAAACATGAAAAATTTCTCTATGCTCTGTGTTAATATCAGATCACTAAAAGCACATTTTGTTTATCTAGAGGCATTTGTTTTCAGCATTGAGTCACCACCAAATGTACTTTGCATAACTGAAACATGGCTCAACACGGATGACTACCCTGAAAAGCATTTACATACGGGATACTCTAGTTTTTGGTCAAAAATAAAAAAAAATGGAGGCGGCGTAATGGTACAACTTCTTCCGGACTAAGTAAAAGAAAAAAATTTTCGACAGGAAAACCGGAAGCAATAGGAGCTGTGACTGAACAAAATGCTTATCGAATTAATTTGCTTACTGTATATACTCGCCCTCAGTTCAACAAAAAAACAGTTTTTTGATCTGCTTGATAACATCCTCAGTGAAAATTGTTTTCCGAATACGACGACTATTTTAACTTGGGTTTTCACCAGTGATTTCCTGAAAACGGAAAAAATTGTAAAAGAATATAGGAGTGTAATTTCGTCTAATGATTACAAAACGGAAAAAAAATTACGTACTTGTTTTCGAGAAACTTTTCCTCTAAGCGAGAGTGAAGTCTTGGAGGCATATAACCGAAGGGAAAACATCAGAATTTTTGGACTGCAAGAATAAACAACAAGGAATAAAGAAGGTCGCATTGGTGCATATTTAGATTGCGGGACATCTCAACGGCTCGTCGGATTCCAGTGAAGCAGGGAGCTCCCAAAATCAGTGACAGTGAATTTGGCCACAAGTATCGCAAAAGTAAAGATAATGAGAGAAAAGAAAGAACTGAAAGAGAACTCACCGGCCGTCAGCATTTCAGAAGATATAAGTCCAGCCCGAGGCCTATTTATTAGTTAAATGAAAGCAGAAAACGGACTGGATTCCTTGTGGACCCGAGAAAGAGTAACTTATTTTAAAGCCAAGAATGACCGATGGGTATATAAAATCTATATCTTGTTTCAGGGTGCTATGGAGTGAAACCATATATTTGAAGATATCTTTTCTCATTGCTTTCGGCGTTAACGCTTCCTCCCGATGCCATATCCATTCCAATGAAACATAAAAAATTTCTCTATGCTCTGTGTTAATATCAGATCACTAAAAGCACATTTTGTTTATCTAGAGGCATTTGTTTTCAGCATTGAGTCACCACCAAATGTACTTTGCATAACTGAAACATGGCTCAACACGGATGACTACCCTGAAAAGCATTTACATACGGGATACTCTAGTTTTTGGTCAAAAATCAAAAAAAATGGAGGCGGCGTAATGGTACAACTTCTTCCGGACTAAGTAAAAGAAAAAAATTTTCGACAGGAAAACCGGAAGCAATAGGAGCTGTGACTGAACAAAATGCTTATCGAATTAATTTGCTTACTGTATATACTCGCCCTCAGTTCAACAAAAAAACAGTTTTTTGATCTGCTTGATAACATCCTCAGTGAAAATTGTTTTCCGAATACGACGACTATTTTAACTTGGGTTTTCACCAGTGATTTCCTGAAAACGGAAAAAATTGTAAAAGAATATAGGAGTGTAATTTCGTCTAATGATTACAAAATGGAAAAAAATACGTACTTGTTTTCGAGAAACTTTTCCAGTTGCCTGGATAATTTTTCCACCCAAATTTTGAACAATCCCGGTACAAAAATTGGTTCACTGAAACTTTTCCGTTCGATGTCCAAATACATTAGAATGGTCGTTTGGTTCAGAGTACGATGATAATTGCTATACTTTTGGTAACATCAAATACCTTAAAACTACAAAATACGTAAAAAACCTTTGTTTTTAACAAAGCGTAATTTACTGAGAATGAAAAACATCTAACAGACAATTTTCCAGTTGACAAACATTTCGGCTTTTTTCATACATCTTTTAGGAAAGTTTTGTATAATTGGCTTCCGTTATATGAACCGGCACTAAAAAGAAATCAACCCCAAATTGGTTTGGCAACACATTAAAGAACCTAAAATTTAAGAGAAGAGCAGCTCACAAGGAGTGGAAACAAAATAATAAAGATTAGAAATCGCTAAGTCATTTTAAGCAGTTAAGGAATAATTTTTAGAAACAAGGTCAGACTACTAAAAGGAAATTTTAGTTCGAAAAGTTCAAATCTTCTTCTGCTGACTCAAGGAAATTTATAAATTAGTAAATGATCTTTGCTTTAAAAACTGCGTTAATGGAACTGCGACAATGCTTTATTCTTTCTTGAGATCTTTGCCTGAACCCACGAATGCCCATTAGGCTGAAACTTTCTATGGGTATTTCAGTTCCATTTGGGCAAACGTCAAGAACAATTTTCCCTGAGTAAATGCAACCAAACTCTAAAATTTTCCACACCCGAAATACTTGCGTCCTTTAGGTGAATGAAAATTGCAAGCATCATTGAGGAATTGGAAAAAACACTTTTCAGGGTTAGAACATATATCTTAAGCAATTAAAATTAGGAAGCTATCGTACCAAAATTAACAATGTTAGTCAACTAATCATTTCAGCACGGAGTATATCCCCAAAATCAGAAAATTGCCAAAATAATTCCGCTCCACAAAGGTGGCAGAAAAACAGAAGAAGGCGACTGTCGTCCTATATCTCTATTATGCGCCTTTAGAAATGTTTTTGAAATGGCAATGTTCAAGCTGACATATAACTACTTCGAAAGATTTGATATGCTCTATCGTTAACAAAATGGATTCAGTGAAAAGCTTTCCATGGTGATTCAATGGTACAATATATTAAAAATCTGGGATTGAAAGGTAAAAAAAAGTCTCATCCTTTTTCCTGGAACTTCGTAAGGCATTCGATACCATAGACCGCAGTACTCTACTAAGTAAACTTGAGTGCTATGGAATTCAAAGAATTGTAATTGAGCGAATCAAATCATATTTATTTAATTGGAAACAAATTGTTACTGTGTACGTAATTTCATTGTCAAGGGAGACTGTCACCTGTGTTGTTCTTCAGGGCTCCTTCTTGGGCCCATTGATATTCATCATATATGTTAACGTGTTACCGCATGCCTGCTCCAACTTAAATTTTATTTTGTTTGCTGTCGACACAACTGTTACAGCAACAAGACTTGATATAAACCTGAGTCAGGATGAGCTCAATGCACTTACCGTCTAGTTAGCCGCGAAAACACTGTCTGTTAAGGTAGATAAAACTATTCAACTAAACTTTAAAACAATTGCTTCTAATTCTATTTCCTCTTTCGTATTTATGATTTTATCGTGAACAACAATATGTGCTGTATATATCTCGGAGTATATTTGGATTCGCAGTTATCGTTCCGTAAACGCTTAGATAGTGTAGGTCTCTGTTTGCTTGTTAGATAAGCTGGTAAATTATCCAAACTGCGATATTATGTTGCGAGAGCTCAGCTCATTAACTACTAAAAAGCAAACGTAAACGCACTATTACAGTATTGTGTACTTGTATACGTATGCCGTAGCTTCGCGACTTTGTGACCTCTCCACAATCTTCAGAAAAAATATTGAGGTTCATTTGTTTCCCGGATAGAAAGAAAAACGTGGATGATGGATTCCTGATGAAAAACGTACTAACTGTTTATGAGCTACATTCATACGCTTTGTTCAAATTTGTTGTAAAATCACTGAAGGGCATTCATAGTGATAGCAAGTTTTTTTTTTGAATATCACAATGAAGTAAGACGCACAAGAAATACCCAGATTAAATTACTCCAAGAACCGTCCTTCAAAAAAGGCTTTCAGAGGCCTTCAGTTTCCCATCGTTGCGTAAAACTTTTTACTAGTCGTTTTACTAGTAAATGTGGAATACTTGACGAAAACTTTGAACCTTTTCAACCGAAGGAGGTCTTGGGTTTTTATCATAAACTGAGAGAAACGGTTCTGCTGGATAATTTGTGCTTAGCGAATTCGAAATTTGAATGAATTTTTTTTCCAGTTTATTTAGGCATGGATGTACAGGTTATGAAATGCAATCAGATATCATTTGAAATTTTTACTACCACAAACAGATCAAAAATTTGTAGAGGCTCCTGCTTCTCAGGGGCCGCACCCTCAAAAAATTCATGAAAATGCATTTTTTTCCTCAAAACTGAAGGAGTTAGGCAACTTAGAAATTTTTAGCAAAATTCATAAAGCAATCGACCGCATTTGATCAGAAATTGCTTTCAACTTTGCTAGGGTTGGAACCTATAGGGCAACATTGCCCCGTCCTCCTGTCCTCTCCGAGATAATCTGTTAAATCATCTGTGTATAAAATTTCTTTGGAGAAACAAATTCTTTCTTTCTTTCTTTCTTTCTTTCTTTCTTTCTTTCTTTCTTTCCTTCTTTCTTTCTTTCTTTCTTTCTTTCTTTCTTTCTTTCTTTCTTTCTTTCTTTCTTTCTTTCTTTCTTTCTTTCTTTCTGTCTTTCTTTCTTTCTTTCTTTCTTTCTTTCTTTCTTTGGTTTTGTTGTCTTTCCTATCTTAAGTTGATAATAATGGCAGGTCTCACCGGCCCTCTAATGTGATTTGAGTTGGACGCATTCTCTTGTTCATACGCCAATTATTTTTGAACAAAAATTGAATTCTTGAAATTTTCTATCTGTTTCTCATTTGGTTGACAATTAAGCCAAAATTGTGGATGCCAAAACCGGGGTCGGAACCTCATGTGAGAACGCACATTACCGAGCCTTCTTGTTTTGCTCAAGGATATCGATGATGAGTTCCGATTTGGTACAGAGAACTGACATCAGCCTTTGATTAGTTCCCACACATCTCTTCTAAATGTTGGTCAAATAGTGCTAACTGCACTGAACTCTTGCCAAAAAATTTTATTACTTTTTCCTAAAATCTTGAAAAACGTCAAAATTTTGACGGAAGTTGATAAGAAATGGGAACGGTTGATTATTTATTAGTTGAGAGTTATCTGTATATTTTACTTTCTGTATATATATATATATATATATATATATATATATATATATATATATATACATATAATAATTTCGCAAGAATCTTGCAAGAGTTTTTAAATTGGCATATAGAGTTCAGATCAATTTTTGAGACCTATGGATAAAGAAATTTGAATCTGAATACAGGACACTTTATTTTCAATATGCCAGTGTCTAATATATAGCTGAGGTTCTTGCTTCGGTCATTGTTTTGTTCATTGTTCTGTCATTGTATCCGTTTAATCGGTCAATACATATCAATGCATTTCTTATAAAGTGAAGTGGATTTTGTTATTGCACTATTTTCTAATTTTTCATCAACTTAGCCCAGTTGACATGCACCTTTTTCTTTAAAATAAAAGCCCAGTTTTTCCCTCAAAATATTTGTTAAAAATTTGGAAGCCTTCAAAGCTCTGTTAGGATTATAGGTTTTAGTTTGATAGGTTAAAGCTCTGCATTATGGAATAGCATCAAGGCATTACTACGAGAAGTTACAATGACAGTTTACTGATATCTATTTTTCCTGTTTCCCATTTCTCAGAGTAGATTAACAAATGAAGCTAATTTGAAGGCTCTCATGAAATAAAAAGCTTCCTCTTGTCATCCTAACCTACAAAAACATCTCCAATTACTAACTAGAGTAATAACCGCACCTAAACTTAACAAAACAGCCCTTTTAGTGACAAAAGGTCCTGTTAATAAACTTACAAAACTGTTTCTTACATCGAGTTTAAACTGAATATAATCGAAGTACGAAATTACAGCAGTAAAAATAAAGGGGTCAAATTTGTTTTCACTATTCGCACCCGTAAAATTAACAAAACAAATTCACCCCAACACCCCCTCCCCGAACCCATACCCTCTGAAAATTTTCCTCCTTGTTTGATATTCACAACATCCTACAGTTCACCCTTTCATTTTGCGCCCATTAATTTGCATTCCGGGTTACTTGGCCGGGTTCGCGCTCTCTCTCCCTCTCTCTCTGCAGTAACCCTGGTCGGCACCCGTGCTAATTGTCGCCCAGGGAGATTGTGCTGAGAGACCTCCTCGTCTTTTCCTCTGTTTATACAGCCCCTTCTTTGTCTTGCCAGCTACACACTGAAAGTCAGCTTCGAAATGGAATATTGATTCGAATGCCAAACTAAAAATGAAAGACAAGGTTTTAATGGCAAATATCAGCTCCGCGAACTTTTACCATTATTTAAAAGAATTCCGATATTACAGATTATGGAATCGGCAAATATCTCCCATTTACATATTTTTTTACACCTATGATCAGTTCTTGATTATATACGTTTTACAGTAATTGTTTCCACAGTTTAAGGACAGTGTGAGAATTTTGCTAGCCCGGCTTTTCTTGTTCAGACACTTTTCGACTTTTTGAGGGAATCCCAGACTAAAATATGTGTTATCAAACTAGAACTCTCCCTTCCTGTGTCGGTTTCTAGAAATCAAAAACATCAAAAATTGCAAAAAAAAAATAAATTTTGGCAGTATGTCATGTCAAACTATCCTTTACATTATTCGAACTTTTTAAAAATTAGTTTATGTTAAATTTATTCATGTTAAGTGTACCAGGCACGTGCTACAAATCGTAACTTTGAAAACACCAAGTCATAATGTTGATTATAGAGATATAATTCAATGGTTAGGAAATTGATGACTTTTTCACAGTAGCAAAAGAAGATTTGTGAAGCAAATCTCACGAAAGTTTCAACTGTTGACAAGGAACAACAGTGGGCAACGGGTAGCCCAGGCATATCGTGCCAAAGTAACTATAACTCAAGGGTCTTTTTTGAAACACCGCCAACACTGGCGTCAGTGAAGCAAGCTGATTAGTTTGATTTTCTGACGTCCGGCCACAGCACCACCAATACTACACATTCAATATTATATGAAGGCGGATCACCGCACATTGAGGAACCATCAACTACACTGAGGAAACCATGAAAAATCAATTATGGTGTAATTCTAACATTAATGCTAACTAGAGTCAAAAATAACAAATTGCGTTTATGATTAAAAAATCTGAGACAAACCTGTTTTTTTTTCTGTTCGAACCATAAATTAGATTTCGATTAAAAAAGAGGTAAAAAAAAGAAAGAATTAAAGATCCGCCAAAGTTGATTACCAGCTCATGATTTTTGAGATTTCTCACAAAAAAGATGCTGATATTTCTTACAAAAAGAAAGAAAAATTATTTTTTGGACATATCTTGATCTACAGGCAAAAATAACGACTAATTTTGTTTTTACCAAAATTGTAATTGTAGTCCAACTAATTTAAAAAAACTCAAAAACATTGTCATTAGCAGCAGCATCTATTCAATACTGTATTTTTAATCTGCTGATTTTTCAGTTTAAAGAAATTAGATAAAAATTAAGGCATTTTTTATTAACAAGCGAAAAGCATTTTTAATTTTTTGAAAAACATTTTTAAAACGAAGCCGGAGTGTATATTTTTTCACCAGCGCAGTATAGATATCAAAAAAGATTAACTTGCATGTGTTAAATGATACTTTGCAAGTGAAGAAAGATAAGACTTTTCAGAGAAATTTTTCATGTGTTTTTTTGTAAACATGTTCACTTTCCGTTTGAACTGTAAAATTTCACAGCAACTGCAATAAGAAAATTTCAAGAACGTTTAACGGTGACTATTCGATTCAATGATTTTTTTTAAACTGGAGGCATTTTAATTCTGCAGATAATTTTTTTTCGAAATTTCTTACTAATTCTGAGATTTATCCGGTTATGTTGTTTTAATTTCTGCAGACCCATCGTCGATGTGTTAAAAGTTCGTTTGTTGTTTTTAATGATAACAAATTGAATCAGCTCATCCGTTTATTGTTCCATCTCTAAAATTCCATCTATAATCTTTATTATCTTTATTAATTTTATCAATCATTTTTTCTTTCTGAGTTAATATTTGTTCTCAAAATAAACTTTTACATCTTCAAGTTTTTTGGTTTTTTTGTTTCCTAAAGCACGCAAATTTCTCATTTTGTATATCCGTATTCTCTGTGTCACTACTTACTTCAGAGGCCTGTAGTCTTTGCTCATTTATTTTAGAAAAAATTTGACGATTAAAATTTTGAAACTGTCTGAGCTCCAAACGAGGAAATTTTTTTTATCTTTTTTAATTTTTTTATCTTTATTGTTTATGTTCATTTTCGTTATTCAGAAACAATTTTTTTGTAAACAAACAAGTCAGTTAATGAAGGACACGATTTTGTCAATTTTTGAAGTAAAACGAATTTTTTGTGGCACTAAGTTAATATAAAGATTTGTTTCTCGTTTTTACTTTTTTGCAGATTTTTCAACATTCTACGCACCAACACTGTTTATTCGTTCCGTTTGAAAAGCGTTTAAACGGAGGATGCTAAGCATACCATGGGGGGGGGGGGGGGGGAAATTGAAGTCATTATTTTGGTCCGCTTTAAAATTTAGCTACAATAAAAATGACAAACAAAATGGAGAATAAATTTGTTTCAGTGTAGCGTGCAGCTAAATTTGTGAAACATTTTTGACTGTAAGACGGTTGTAAAAGCACTTCAATTAATAAAACAGGGTGAGGTAAAAAAAAAAATAGCTCCTATCGTTTCATATAAATAGCGGCGTAGGTATTGTTTTTCTAATGGAGATTTCTCTGAATTTGTTTTTTTTTCATTATTTTTGTTGCAACTATTCGACCAAAGGAATGTCGAGTTTTAAATCTTATATGAGTAAATTAACTAAACAAAATGCCCTCTGCCCTCCTATTATTTCTAAGATTACAAACTGTAAACTCTATGTGAAATTTATTAATGTCACGCAACCTAGATGATAACAGGGCTGTATTGATTGAACGATATTTTGTTTTCTGTTAATTAAGATTAGGGTTTGAAATCAGTTCCAACTCGTCTAGTAGGTAACATTTTTCTAATCTCTGGTTCTAGTAAATATTTTAATCTGTCTCCTCATCCGTTTTGTGGCTATTTTCCAGCACTCAACCGGCTATTTTTTCACGTTTTTTTTAAAAAAATTTTAACAAGGAAGCTGGTTAATGTGCGTTCGCACATGATGTTCCGATCCGAGCTCATCTAAATTTTGACTTAATTGTCAACCAAATGAAGATAATCAAAAATAGATGTTTGAGTTAAAAAAATTCTTTGCACACCCAAACTACTAATTGGAGA
Organism: Convolutriloba macropyga; assembly: GCF_964194025.1. Taxonomy (NCBI): domain Eukaryota; kingdom Metazoa; phylum Xenacoelomorpha; order Acoela; family Convolutidae; genus Convolutriloba; species Convolutriloba macropyga. The sequence continues at coordinate 13,538,377 of NC_134470.1, forward strand.
AAATAAGGCCATGCCTGACTAAAGCGTTTATGAGATCTGCCATTAAAAAGACTACGAGAAAAAAAAACAAACAAATCAGCAAAAACAAAATTTTCACGGCAAAAACTCAATATCTAAATATTTAAAAGCATCTTGTAACAACGTCAAAATGCAATCATATATAACCTTACCCAAATTTATTCTTTCCTAAAAACACAGCAGATGAGATTTTTCGTGAACGGGACTAAGTAACAAGTCGACAAAAAGAAATAATGATGCAAAACAAAAATCAATTAACATTTTTAAAAACGTGTCATAAAGATTACGTCTCAAAAACCTTTAGCCTTTAACGGAAAAAATCTTGATAGAGTTACAAAAAAGTCATTAAATAACTGATAGGACCTGTATTTGTTTAGACTACGCCATGGAAACGAACTAAAATTGTAAAAAACTAAAAAAAATAACAAATTGCGAAAAAACAAATTAATTAAGCCATTAAAATCATTACCTTTATCTGAAAATTGTTTCTCTTATTTCAATTATCATTGTTTATACTAATTCAACTTAAAGTATGTTGAAGAATAAAATAAGGTCACTCGGTCCTCATTTGAAAATCATAGGTTTCTGTTATTACGCGAATATGCTTAAAAAAAACAGAAAAAGAAACACAAACATTGACCACCCACAAAACTATTATGGAAACGCATATCGTTCTTCAAACGAAACATCAGTTAAGTAAAAATATCTGCAGACACGTTGGTTTAGAATTACATGGAATTGAATGGAACCTCTCAGTGATGAGAATAACTTACAAGTTGACGAAAAGAACAACAAAAAATGAAAAATTTCAAAACTTTTGAAATTGATTTATATCCTAAATTTTAAGGCGCTTCAATATAAACTGACTGCTTTGAGTAACCTTATTCAATCAATTTTCAATTACAAGATTATGCGATCTCAAAGCGTTTTACGTCTCCTAAAAGATTAAAAAACAGTCAAAAACAGCGAGGAAAGAGAAAAAAGAGAGAAAAGTGTCAACGCCATTAAAAAGTGAGATTTTCAGTAACAATTTTCCATCTTCAATTACCTTTTAACAGCAACAGGGTGCTTCTTCGTTTATAAAAAGGACTTCAAAAATTCAACAAATATGAACAAGTATATCAAAACCACGAAATTTTTACGAAAAACAAGTAATATCAACGAAATTAAATTCAATAGCTTTCAAAGGAAATCAATAAACACCTTAAGTTACGCCTCGATGAGATAACTATGACGTTTCTCATTCATAGGTAATCCATAACAGATCGCAATAAGTCTTATGGTCAAGAAAACAATAACGAATACAGGCTAAAACCAAAATTTCAATAAAAAAATGCGATAGGAAATTTTTGAAGCCTTTTAAACCATAAACTTTTTTCTGAAAACTTTCGCTATAATCCATTGAAGGTTTTTCTAAGCAAATACAAATGAGAACCATCAGTATTATGATAATAATATAAGATTCCAAAAGGGGCCAAATAATGAGAAAATATCAAAAAAATTTTTAAAAAAAATTATGATAACTCGAGGTCATAAAACCAATGGTTAGAAGTCAAAATTGCTATCAATATTAATTTTGGCTGCAATAGAAAAGAAAAGAGGTCCCGTCATTAATGAAAATGATATAGTGTTAAAAAAAATAGGTTTGAGATGGGTTAGTTTTAAAAAAAAATTCGAAAATTTTGTCTTAATGTCTTAACAGCCATTGTCTGTCCACTCAAAGCACTAGATAGGTTCATCTAACGCTCATTAAGGAGCCTATTGCATTTTTAGTCAGCAAGTCTATGCAATAGGACTTCAAAATTTTAGTAAAACATCAAAAGGAAATCAATATTTTATTAAAAATTACGAAAAGTCAGAGTAGAAGCCAAAAGAAAATTTGTTCATTGGGCTTCATTTGACTGTAAGGATCTGTAAGAACCTTAATATGGAAAGTGACTAGTCTATAAGTGACTTTAAACATAAAAAAATGCGAAAAGTTTTCTAAAAAAACAGCTCTCAAAGAGAATTCGAGTTTTACTTTTTATAGTGAACATACCCATGAGACCAAAAGCAGCATTTCTGTCGCCTTTCGTCTATTGCGAATGAAAACAAGTTTCATTTAGTGGTGTTAAATGCATTCTTGGATTGGTATTTTTATTTTAAAAATCTTTATTTGAACGAAAATTAAGCTAAAAGTGAACAAAATCATGCCAAATGTCCTGTGTTAACACAAAAGTTTAAACCTCGATAACTCCTCGAAAAAAAACGAAATTCAAAAAAAAATCTTCTTTCTTCCTAACTCTACGCTGGACAAGCTTTTCAATGATATCATTCTCAACTCTCTGCGATGAATATATCGATCGGCCAAAATTGTCTGAACAAAAAAACCCATTTGAGTATATAGTTCCTCCCCCCACAAGTGGGGTCGGAACAATTATCGTGATAAAACAGGGAAAAATGGAACACCGTTGAATTTTTTAAAGCCCATTTGGCAGTTATTTAACCGCAATTAATTCCTGTGCAAAGAACAGTTAACTGTAAACTGGGATTTCGTCAATATGAGCCTAAAATTTTTCAAGTTCTCTAAGTTAATTAAAATTTATAAACGAAGACCGGATGAACCGATGAAGCCACAATGAAACCTTCATTGACGCAAAAAAAGCTGAATATAAACTGGCTTATGTTGGTATTACAACAACACCTTCTCAGTTACACTTTTCCGGAAAAAAATAGGCACAAATAAAATTTCCTTTGTGATAGAGAGTGACTCAGGCAATTTGGTTCTTCTGAAAACTCGAATATATTTACGGTTGGTTGCCCTTTCCGCAGAAACTTGCTACGACACAAAATTTGTTGTTTTTGTAAACCTATCTGCTATATCGTTTCAGATATGGTGATATGATAAATTGTAATTTTAGACTTTACGTATTAATTCACGCATTTGTAGTTGTATCTAATTTCACTTAAAAGATAAAGATTTTAATCACTCTAATTTTTGTTTTGCGTGGGTGGTATAAGTTTAGAAATCTGAGGGGCGGGGGTTGCTACAATTAATAGCTCGCCATCAAAAGCTGAGTAATTTATTTTAAGTTTCACTTTGTTTTCAGCAAATTTATTGTTCACAGACGCTTAAACCGCCTTAGGGGGAAGTTTGGATGCCAGGCGGCTGAAACTTTGTTGCTTTTGTCTGGAATTGAGAGCCAGTTAAGCCTTTTTGTTCCTATTTTGGCGCACTTTTGTTACAAAGTTGAAACTTTGATTAATTCTTTCAGATTGGTCCCTTATTGTGTCAATAATTCACGCCGTTAATTTGAAATGAAACGTGAAAAGGATTCTAAAAACGTGAAAAGTTTCGACTTTTATGGGTTCGCAATCTTAACATATTTGATATGAGAGCATCTGTGGGTTAAACTTCAAAAGAACGAGATCAAAATCTCCCCCAAAAGAAAAGCAATTAAACCAAATTACTATGTGTGCCATAGTTTAAATTTTATTGAGCTATTTTACCAGAATAAATAAGCTTTTCCATTTAAGTAAGTCTCCAAAATGGCTGCTAACGAATTCTGACCGACCCCTCCCCCTGAAATTGTGGCCGTGTGCATTTCAAAGTGGTTAAGCGCAGCGCTTAAGCAGACGAAGGAGTCTATAGTTGGTTGTTCTATACAATCGTAAAATGAGTTTGGGCTTGTTTTATGCTCAAAGTAAGGCAAAAGGTTATTTGCAGTGGAAACAAACTGCTCTCTATATCTCGAAGCAATCTGCCTTGGGGCATGTTTAGATAATAATTGAAAGATTTAGAGTCTTAGATTGTTAACTACAAATTTAGTGTTTCGCCAACACAAGTGCAATAACTTACGCTCTTTTAAGCTTTCTTTGTACCCTGTTATATTATTGTACAGAGCTATAATGCTGTTATAGTCAAGATAAAGCACCCTTTATAGCTATCACACGGGCCGCGGTAAACTTAGCTGCTGTTAGATGTTTGTCGATCTAATGGAAAACTAATTAGCGTGAACGACTATGGGAGAATTCTTTGTTGATGTACAAACAAATAGCCTTATCCTGTTAATGGAGACACTATCGCCAATTCGACTTAGTTCCTGTTAAATATTTGCGGCGCCTAAATTGTTCAAATAACCAGCCAATCACAGAGCAGTTACTGCTTTCATCATCAAAGTGACAAAATACCTAGCAGCTCCTTAAACATACTTCTCATTTAGCCGATTATATTTAGATCAGTCAATTTCTAATCGCTTGTCAGGTTCGTTTACAATCAAATATCCAACGATTAAGTCATCATAGCAAAATGTATTACTTTACTTCAGCGAATAAGAGGTTCGCATGTTACTTTGATTTTAGGAGATTATTTTCAGATTTTGCTGTAACTATCGTTAAACAACGGTTTAGCATAAATTCATTGGTATAAGTTTTTATCAATTTGGGTGTTTAATTAATCACTTTCGAATCACAGATCATTAAGTTTCGATTATTTGCTTTTTAATTAGCGCATAATTGTATTTATAATTTACTAGTTTATGAGCTGTTAGTCACAAAAGGTACTTGAAGGTACTCGATTTAGTTGTCTAATTTGTCTGCTCTAGTTAGAACTCGTGTCTCTCTAACCTTTATTCTCTATTTAACTTTTGCCGCCTTGCAATCTGGTTTTTGCCCCAGGTGGCTTTCATTAGGGCGACAGCTGATAGCGGAAGACAAATTTACTAGTTATAACAGCACTTATAAACCAGTTAATACAGAATGTTTGCGTCTCAAACACAGTTAGGCGGATATACCAAATTACAACAAACATATAATTGATATCATTTCAATTCACCCCAAATATTACTTATAACTCCCACCCTCCCTCCCTTCCGCCCCTCCCCTCCGCCCAGATCTAAAGAGTCCCGCTTCCATTTAAAACTGCATGTTCATATTATGAACATATTTATAGTAAACAGAGCCAAACATTTACCCAGAAAGCAAACTAGACGACCAACGCAATCCAGCGCTCCTCAAATCCTCCAAAATTAAGACCCCAGATCAATTATTTTTCCATAAACAAACCAGATTTGCCCAACACCCCGCCCAGTGCAAAAACCCACCGGGGGTCCAGTCTTTAATATTATGTCCCTAACGTGTTCGTAGCTTGCTTATCTTGTTATGGTCGTTATGGTATATGGTTCGCCTAACATTCAAGATTGCAGACACGGCAGATCGCATATTTGACCATTTAATCTAGAAGTCAAAACAAAACCCTAATTTCCCCCAAAACAAAGAAAAACTGATCCAATTGTGGCTCGCCGACCTGATTGGGTTGTTGAGTTATTTAGCGCTCTCTTGTTATTGATCTGACTAGATTATTAGTAATAATAGTTAGTAAATCAGTTATGATTGGTACTCGTTACGTGCTCCGATTCGTCATGTTGATTATTTTCTGCACCTCAATGATGTTCTACACAAAGCTGTAAGTTTGGTTGAAATCGTTTTTCAACGACTTTGCTTAAGTCAATTTTTAGCAGCTGAATAAAATATCGCTTCAATTGTTGAGATAAAGACAAAAAAGCGGTTGAATATTTTAAATGATCTTTGTGAAAAAAATTATCTACGCTTAAAAAAATTAAGTGATGTCAAATCGCATTTTTAGCTGACAAAATTGGATTTTAAAGTTGATTTCTAACAATATTTAGTATTCATTGTGTTTGTAAGGTGGCCTGAATAGTTGTCTTAATCTACAATAAAATATAGTTTTCCGTTTTTTTTATGCCCGGGTTGTTAAAATTTCTTTGTAGTCACAAGCATCATATAAGATGTCATACAAATGATAAAGTATTGCCTAGTACGATCCTTGTATAACTTCAAAGAAATCATACATGATCCTTCTATGAAATCAAAGAAATCATAAATGATAGATACTACTGCCCGAAGAATGCAAGCATTCGAAAACCCATAGTTGGTTAATTGAAGCTGCTGCAATATTTCTGTAACTTGCATTAAATCATTTGCGATCCTTGTATAACAACTAACAAATCATATATGATCGATGATACTGCAACAGGGTTGGCTTTCATTTTTTGTTGTAATTTTAGCGAATAAACTGAAGCAAAAGCAATATTATAAAATTTTCGCTGTCTTGGAAAAGTTTGTTTTTTTTTTGGAATATCAAACCGGCTCTTTCATATCTAGAAAATTATGACGGTAATGATTAGTATTCGAAGTTCTTGAAATCCACCGGAAAAAAAGAAGTTAGAATCGAATTAAGAACATGAGACGAAACGAGAGCATTCAGACGCACGCCTAAAAACTTCAGTCGTAATATTTTGATCGGCTGTGTTAGTTTCATATAAAGATCCGCTGGACTCCAAGGCATGGCCAAATGCTCCAGTCTTGGTTTAGCTCAATGCTAATGATCACAGTTTCTAAGGATCATAGTTAAATATTTGTCTCCGCTATATCTGTCTTTTGCCTGAAGTTGTTTTGTTTTCTAGAAAACAAGAGTTATGTAAACTTTCTTTCTAGTATGAAATCTGAACGCTGCTCTTTATTTTTAAATTTGTCTTGAGATTTTTTAATTGATATCCTATCTTCGGAGGGAAAAAATTAGAGGTTAATGTACCCGTCCATAAAAAAATTAGAAAAAAAACTAACAGTTTTTGGAAATTTACCGTAGAAAGGTTATTTAAATAAATCTTTTGAAAACGGAGAAACTTAATCACTGCAACCGCATATTCAGGTTAATTTGTGCCCCAAGAGTTGAATAAAAATTTCTACAATCTATTTATTAATTTTTTTGACACAGACCTGAGGACTAGTAACAATATGGTGCCACGGAACGTCACTTACATTGAGAAAGCTATTTCTAAATTAAACTCTTAGAAATAAAAAAATCAAAAATGGGAGTCACTGTATTGATAAAGAAATAAGCAATGCAAAGAAAGCGTTTGAACATTTCTTTTTTATATGTTGTACCAAATCGCTGCTCAAGGCTATCACATCTTTCCAAAACAATTTAATGTTTTTTTTAAAATTATTACTGTTTTTTATTCATAACTCTTTTTTATTCATTACTTTTCCAAAGTCTTTAAAGAAAACCATAACAAAACTTCGTAACTACTGAAATTTGTATGCTCACTGTCTAAAATTGGTTATTACATTTTTGGAGGTAACAAAGTGTAAAAATGCAATTTCTGATTCCTTTTCTGTACATCGTCATGTTTTTTGCTAATGCGTGCTCTTAAGATACAGTAAGTATTGGCAGTTTGAGGGACTTTTCAAAGCAAAAAAATGTTTTAGGGACCAACTATAAAATGTATTTAATAGCCGCACAGCGATAGCTGTGGCTATTATTGGCCTTCACTTGGTTTTTACAATTCAAAGAATTTGAAGTGTATTGAGGCGCTGTTTTTTTTAAAGATCTGTTCACACATTTTCATGATTTTTGAAGTAAAATTGGAGTAGTGATTTTGGTCACGCTGAAACAGGAAGTGAAGCGAAAAAGCGAATGGTTTTGCGGCGTGAATTTTTATCGCTCTAATGTTAAAGTAGAGTGAGAAAACGGCGTTTGAACAAAAATTCGCTTTCTCGCTAGTGGTTTTTTGTTCACATGCGGCAATTTCACTTTGGTTTTTACTATTTTTTTCGATTTTTTGGACCGGACTTTTTTCTAAATGTTTTTCCCAATCCATTCATAGTTCATTCCAGGTCCAGTTTTTTGTTTAGTCAATGAAAATTTTTGAATTATACGTCAGGACTTGTCCTGCTATGTTTTTTTTTAAGATCTGTTCACACATTTTCATGATTTTTGAAGTAAAATTGGAGTAGTGATTTTGGTTACGCCGAAACAGGAATTGAAGCGAAAAAGCGAATGGTTTTGCGGCGTGAATTTTTATCGCTCTAATGTTAAAGTAGAGTGAGAAAACGGCGTTTGAACAAAAATTCGCTTTCTCGCTAGTGGTTTTTTGTTCACATGCGGCAATTTCACTTTGGTTTTTACTATTTTTTTCGATTTTTTGGACCGGACTTTTTTCTAAATGTTTTTCCCAATCCATTCATAGTTCATTCCAGGTCCAGTTTTTTGTTTAGTCAATGAAAATTTTTGAATTATACGTCAGGACTTGTCCTGCTATGTTTTTTTAAAGATCTGTTCACACATTTTCATGATTTTTGAAGTAAAATTGGAGTAGTGATTTTGGTTACGCCGAAACAGGAATTGAAGCGAAAAAGCGAATGGTTTTGTGGCGTGAATTTTTATCGCTCTAATGTTAAAGTAGAGTGAGAAAACGGCGTTTGAACAAAAATTCGCTTTCTCGCTAGTGGTTTTTTGTTCACATGCGGCAATTTCACTTTGGTTTTTACTATTTTTTTCGATTTTTTGGACCGGACTTTTTTCTAAATGTTTTTCCCAATCCATTCATAGTTCATTCCAGGTCCAGTTTTTTGTTTAGTCAATGAAAATTTTTGAATTATACGTCAGGACTTGTCCTGCTATGTTTTTTTTAAGATCTGTTCACACATTTTCATGATTTTTGAAGTAAAATTGGAGTAGTGATTTTGGTCACGCCGAAACAGGAATTGAAGCGAAAAAGCGAATGGTTTTGCGGCGTGAATTTTTATCGCTCTAATGTTAAAGTAGAGTGAGAAAACGGTGTTTGATCAAAAATTCGCTTTCTCGCTACTGGTTTTTTGTTCACATGCGGCAATTTCACTTTGATGTTTGCTGTTTATACGATTTTTTGGTCGATTTTTTTTCTGAATGGTTTTACCAATCCATTCATAGTTCATTCTATTCCTAGTTCTTTGTTTCAACCAAATTTTCATTTTTTTTCTAGTGGTTTTCTGTCCACATGCGGCATTTTGACATTGATTTTCTGTTTTTTTTTTTAATTTTTTTGATCTGATTTTTTAAGAAATGGTTTTCCCAATTCAAAAATAGTCCATTCGATGTCTAGTTTTTTTGTTTAGTCAATGAAAGTTCTTTGAATTGTACCTTGAAACTTGTCCTGCTATGTTTTTTTTATTTAGTCGTCGCGATTTTTGTTATTACCATATGACGTCACAACCACTTCAAATCTGTTTTTTGTTGATCTGTTCATGCAATTTCAACTGAAGTGCATGTGTGACGTCATTTTTTTTGCTCTTAGTGGAGCGAGTTTTGTTCATTCGCCTGATTAAATTTTTTGCCACATTTGACTTACCTCACTCTCAAAAATGACTTTCTCACTTTGAAATTGACTTTTATTTACTTTAATTCAAAGAGATAAGGTCAAATGGGTGTGTGTCACTCTAAATGAAGGTTGAGAGCAGCTAATAGAGGCAGCAAAACTTTTTTTGGTCTCTCTTTTTTACTGTTTTTTTTTGAGACTGCAGATCTACGAAGCTATCGCGGCTATTTTCTGGCAATCTGACAGCTATGTTTCTTATTGTAGCTTTTCTTATTGGTCTCCACGAAGATTTTGATTATTTTAGAAAGTATTGATAATATGTTTCCTGAGCAAAACTGTTTTTCGAAAAACTGCTCCTCTAAATTTTTTAAGATTCTCTATTTTGAATTTTTGATAGCGCATAATCTGCTGATCGAAAAAATCTTTTGAGCATGTATTTCCTTCCCTTGAATATTTGGTTTAGGTAGAAAGGACCGATAGAAGTGTATTGTAATAATAATAAGGTTGATTTATTTTGCATATAAATCAAATTAGGATTATTTATGACTACCCTAAATTGACCACCGGCAACTTAAAATTGATCTAGGTCTCATATGGAGCTTTGTGACGGGCTTGTTCATGATTTTGTTGGCGTCATATATGATCTTTGGGTGCTTAGGAAAAAAACAAACTAGTGGAAAAATCATTGAGTGATTTGTTGTTTATTGTTTATTTTAGCACTGGTCTCCTCAGTCTGCAGTTGAACGTGCGCTCATTTGATGACCAATCAATTCTACCCTCAGAATATAATCTAAGGTACCGTCAACTAAGAAATCAGTGGGTCTAGAAGTTAAGGCACCCCCCCCACCCCCTACTTCTAATATAATTCGAAGCTAATGATTATTTCTATATGAGAAATTTCATTTTAAAATTGGTCAACATGAAACGGTTAAATTAAAAAAAGTAAAACATCGAAAGCGAATTAATCAATTTTGGTGGTCTTGATTTATTGTTAAACCTGTCGAACACAGTTCCACCTCATTGAAATGTTAGATCGTAAATATGATCTAAGACAGGAACCTTGATGAATTATTATAGCTTTAATTCAAATCTAATTTATACATTTCAATAATAAGTTGTTCCTATATAAATACGGTTTAACTACAATAATTTCAGAGGCGTGGAGAGCGCAGGAATGATACACAGAGTTATCAAAGACCAATCATCGCCATCATCATCTCTATCCTACCAATCACAGTCTAGCTGGTCACGTGACCACGCGAGAGAGGAGCCAATCAGAGTGCTGGTTTACAATCGAGTACCCAAGACAGGTAGCACTACGATAGCCAATCTGTTCTATGAGTCTGCTCCCGCCAATGGAGTGAGTGTGTTAATTGCGAACTTCTCCAAAGTGGCTGGCATGGTTTCCCTGCAAGACCAGGTATGTGTGTTGAAAAATTGATTATATATATGGTGGCATCATTAATAGCCGCACAGCGATAGCTGGGGCTATTATTGGCCTTCTCTTGGTTTTTTTACGACTCGAAGAGGAGTATTGGTTTTCTTAAGGGTTTTTGTTACCTGAAGTACTATTCGTTCAGACGATGTTTTAACCTAAAAGCGAAAGTGAGTAAAATTGCCGTGTGAACTAATTTTTTCTGAGCGAGGGAAGTTTTTAGATCATGCGCTGCGTTTAGTGAATTACTTTTTGACTTTGAATAGTAGTTTTTGACTGAATGGCACATACAGATAACCGTTTTTAGCTGTTTTTTCTTCCCAGTGCCCCAGTTTTTTGCTTGTAATTTGGTTTTTTGTAAAAATAATTTTTATTCGATGCTATATTGAAATGTAAACTTCGGACATTGATACCACAGCGTTTTGCGGAGCCTGAAAATGCGTTTGAAATTCAAAATTTGCACATGTTTCTTGAACAGCTTTTTTTGTAATTTCTTCATTTTGGGATCTGTCAGCCGTCTTCATTTTTGGATCTTCCAACAATCAGTTGATATAGTAACTTCCCTTTGTTAATTCATATACTCAACGCGTCTTTCTACCTCGATGTAATTTTGTTTTGTAAAATTGTACGTATGCTAATCAGATTCTGGTAGTTTTTTTTCCCCAATTTTTCTCAGTTTTTTGTTTGTATGTTTTAATTACTAGAAGTAGTCTTTTTGTGCAACATGAGAGACTTCAATTTCGTTTAAATAAAAATTTAATCATCATTTTTTGTTGTTAAGTTTTTGAAAAACATTAACTTTTTTTCATAAACGCAGTCTCAAAAAACTTTATTGAACATTTTTTTTGCAAAACGTTTCAATGTTTCGTGTTTTTGAATTCTGTTTTTTTTGTTTTGTTCAGGAGGACGTATCTTTGGCTCGGATGACTCCTTATCTTTTCTATGTCTCGAATGCTGAACAATGAAAAGTATTCGTATCTCTTTGATATTTTAAATTTTGTTTCGCGACTTTCAAAAATCAAGAATTAGTCTTTTTGTTACGGTGTTCCTTACATTGTGTCCAAATTCTTGACATTCTAGTTTGTATCATTCTAGCTTTGTTCTGGCGCCTACATTTATATTTTTTATATTGATTTTTTCAGTTTTTAAAATTTGAATCATTTCAGATTTTTCTTAGACTTTCGTCATTTCTTTGGTTTGCAATTGATTTCATTCAACATAAGGCAGTACTGAGAGTTTGCTATAAAACATTTTCCAAAAATTCCACGTTTTACTATTTATTGACATTTTCTTCAGGCTTTGGTTTTGTTTTTAAACGATTGTTTGCCTTTGATTATTATTCTGTTGCTTATGTCTTTTCTATGATTAATGAATTAGTTTGAAATCATGTTGTCGAGAGTATATACGTCACGGAAGAAGTGTGTTGTTTTTGTTTTATATGCAGAGATTGGAAATCTAATTTTGGCGGTTTTTTGAGTCTTAAATCTGAGCCTTCTTTTTTGAAAAGTTTAACTTATTTTCTAAGATTTTTATCTGCCGTTTGCTTTCGCGATGTTTTTGAGATCAGAATCATGAACTATTTGAGGGCAATTGATAGCACTGTCAGTTTTTTCAGCCGATCAGTATTTTCACCATCTTTATTATTTCTGACTTTTTTAACGTTACAAAACGTTTTCAGTGATACCAAGTTTTGCTGCATTTTGTTTCTCTTGGTGACAGTGGTTTAAATTTCAACAATTTTTAGATGAGATCTGAGGAGGTAATGAGTTCATGCAAAAGGTTTAATACAAAAGGTAATGGCTTCAGCTGCAATTACGGCTTTTTTGTGAAGTTTTGATGCTTCGAGTCGCTTCCGGAATTCTTCCGGCTGTGTTTTTTGTTTCGTCGTCGCGATTTTTGTTACAACCATATTACGTCACAACCACTTCAAATTTGCTTTTTTTTCATTCGTTCATGCAATTTCATCTAGAGTGTGAGCGTGATGTTATTTTGCGCTCTTAGTGGAGCGAGTTTTTTTTGTTAATTGGCGTGATTAAGTTTTTGGTCACACTTGACTTACCTCACTCTCAAAAATGACTTTCTCACTTTGAAATTGACTTTTATTTACTTAAATTCAAAGAGATAAGGTCAAATGGGTGTGTATAACTCTAAATGAAGTTTATTTGAGAGCAGCTAATAGGTTCAGCAAAAACTTATACGGATTTTAAATCAAAATATAACATATCAGCTTTCAATGAAAACACGAATTTTTTTGGTCTCCCTTTTTTAGTGTTTTTTTTTGCGACTACAGATCTACAAAGCTATTGCGGCTATTTTCTGGCAATCTGCCAGCTATTTTTTTTAATTTTTCTGTGTTTGCTTATAGTTCTAATGCTTAGTGCATGGTCAATAAGAACTCGTAGATTAACCGCTTTCAATCCTCCTAAAACTGTGAAATGCAAAAATTGTGACCGTGTTGTGATGCATGCTTAGTGTATCAAATTCCATATTCCAACATTTTGCAAAGCGGCCGACTAAAACTTTTGGAAAATGTGAAACTTTGCTTTTTTCCCTGTTTTTTTGAGAAACTGAAGAATTGATTTTCTCCGAAGTTCTGAATTTTTCACGAACAAATTTTACTACAAGAACGTTTAAGAAAGAAGACCAAAACTTACAAACAATTTTTCGTTGTAGTCCGTGGCAATCTAAATTCTGAGATTTTCAACAGTTTGTCAAATCTTCTGCAAATTTTTAGCTTTTTAAAACCCAAAACATAAATTGCTGATTAGTTTGATGAAGCACAGTAATTGCGAATTCAAGAATCTTATCTATCTGTTTGTTTGCTCACCAGGAATGCATTTGTCTTTTGAGTTTGCTGATGTTAATATTTTTTTAATTTCACTTGTTAATTTTGCATTTTTTGTAAATTTCTTCCTAGAGAAGAATTTTCAATTGAAATATTCGTTTTTGACCTTTTTTTGTGCTACGCTCGTACTTTGACAATTGTGCTTCTCTCGATATTTTTTTCATGAAACTCCCAATTGTACACAAAAATGTTCCACAGTAAACGAGTCAAATATAACAGTGCTAGATTTGGATAAGAAACGTTTCGAATTTTTCCGCCTATACTTTCACCATCTGTTTTTATGGGCCGTAAAACGAAGGCAGTAAAACTAGATGGGCCGTAAAACTAGAAGTAAAAATTAATTAATTTTGTCCGCATTATTGCATCATCCCGCCAAATCGATTATAAATCATTTTTCATCGATTATTGCGAACTCATCGGCCTCGGGACCAAAAATTTTCTCTTGTTTACAATATAATTCTAAATACACTTTAAGTGCAAAAATTTGGTTCTATTATCCTAGGCAATATATTTTTTACAAATTTGGTTTTTATAGTATCTCCAAACAAAAACCAACGTTCGGAGAGGCATTTTTCTCAATGTAAAAATTTTAAAAAACACGTTTTTGGGGAAAAAATTTGTGGTCCTTTGTTATTGATTTGAAGAAAAAACAAAGAAATATGTTATTTGAAAAGTTCCAAAATCTGATTCAAAAGCCATGATGCTAAAAAGCGTTTTGGTGCCGTCATTTTTTTCTGAAACAAAATGACGGCTGTTAAGTTACCAAAATTTTACCGATTCGTTAATTCTCGCGAAATCAATCACAAATCTGTTAATTTAAATATCTCACCACTTCAAGGCCGCAGGACCAATTTTCTGTTTCTTGTTGAAAAGGTACTACAAAAAATTTAACCGTTTGTTTGATAGTTAGTGCATTTACAAAGATTAAAATAGTTCAATTAAAAAAATGAGCAGCTTCTTGTTCTCTCTGCAGAATACTATAGCATCTGATATTTTCGACGCTCAAAAACTGATCCTATACAATTCCGACGAACAAAACAATAACTACAAATGTTGTTAGCTGTTTCGTCTAGAGAGTTTCAGAACTGTTTATTGTTTGATAACTATCAAACTTTCAAGTTTTTAGCCCATTTAGTTGCTAGCTCTGGTAATGTAACGTCATCATCTTTTTTTTTAATTAGCTTCTATCGACCTTTAAAATTTTTGCTTTAAAATACGTCTAGATTTCATTGCACACAATTTCTGTGCTCCAGTTATGGTTTATTGGTCTTTAGCTGGGTATTTTTGTACCTCATATTTTTTCATAGAGCCGACTTTTTGTTGATAATTCCAAGGAGTTTGGTTAACTTTTTTCAATATGATGCCTAACTTGAACTCTGATGCCTAACTGTACCGGGTCAGCACGGAAAGAGAAGTTAGTGCACACTTTTCAAGCGATGAAATGATAGGGAATAGCCCCCTTTGAAAGAGAAATCCCCTAAGTACTTTTATATTGCGTTGCTAGTCATAAAAATTTGAAACAAAACAATGAAAAAACATAGCCGGAAGAAATCCGAAAACGACTCGAAGTCGTATTCTCCGGAATACTGGTTTGCTTTTCGAATAGCTAGTATCTTGAAGAACGTTTTAATGCAGAGAAAAAGACAATCTTAAGTCAAACAACAAAGGAAAATCTTGCCACAATAAATTACCATGAAAAATTGGGATAATTCATATTATTTTTTACATAATACAAAGCAAATTTTTGTTCAAACACCGTTTTCTTACTCTGCTTTAAAATTGGAGTGAAAAAATTTCAGTTAGCACAACCGCTCGCTTTATCGCTCCACTAGTTTTTTTGGGCATTATCAAAATCATCGCTTCACTTTGACTTTTAAAAAATCATGAAAACGTGTAAAGAGATCATAATGGACATTATGAACCTCTTAAGTAACTATACTAATTATTTTGAAACAAATACAGGGTAGTTAACAATGGAAAAGTATCATGCAAAAAAAACTGATAAATCGTTTCATAAAAATTTAATTATAAATTGCATCTTGAAAACATTTACTGACAAAGAATTTTGCGACAGGATTACTTTTTGATCAATAAACAACTACCAATTGACAGAAAAACAAGGAAAAGGAAAAGAGGTAAAGGGCAGCGTCAAATATAGTTTTCTCTGCATGACTCTTGAACAAAATTAAGCACAAAATGCTAAACTGTTACTTCCCATCAATTATTGTGGGACAAATTATTGCTTCTGGTCAGGCTTTTACCTACCCGACACCTGACAAAAACAAACCAAACAATAAAAATGCAAATAGTGAAAAAAAACAGAAAAAAAATTGTTGGATTTATTTCATCGAAAAGTTTCCTGTCTAGGGCTCCCCAAATGATATAAAAATTAAAGAAGAATACGAAAACGGTTAAAAATGCTAAAAATAGCTCTCAAGTGAGTCAAAAATTTTATTTTAAATTTCAGATGATCGAAAAATTCTTTCAAACGCACTATTACTATTTTAGGTAAACAGTACAAACACCTTTAACTGAAGAAATTGGAGTTTAAACAAAAAACGTCTTTGAAAACGCCACACATGATCAAAAGTTTTCACACCTACCTTTCTCGCCCTCTCTCAAAAGTCCAACATGAATGAAAAATCACTGTCTCTTCTCTCTATTTTTCAGCAACTTTGTTGTCACACTTTGTTTTTAGGCATTTCATTTCCTGTTTCAAATACACTCCAACAAAACTACTGATCAAAAAAAGACGCACCAGCAATACTTCTCTTCGAGATGTAAAAATATAGAGCAGTGCGCCTGTATTTCAAAAATAATATCTACTGCAGAGTACAAAGTGTGCGCAAAGTTTGTTCATTTTGACCTCATGTGCAAGTCCCTTAACCTAAAACAGTTATTTCTTTGCATAATCCGGGAAAATTTCATAAATTTTCCGAACTGTCATGAAAAATAGAGTTATTTTATAATAAGTGTCAAACTTATAGCAATCTATGTAATATAATCTCATCATGGAGAGACTTCAAGTTTACTTAGAAAATTTGGGAAGCTTTTGGAAACTTCATAATTCAAATAAAAATACTACAATTTAGTTGTCATTACTTTACGTTCCCTTTGACATGCTAACTTGTACCTCTCACTGAAATCCAAGTGTTTTCTTAATAATGCTGTATTGTTTTATACTAAACGCAGACTCTTGCATTCCTTGTCTTCATGTTTATAGTTGTTTATTTGTGTCTTCTTGTTCAGATGAAGTTTGTACACAACATATCCACGTGGACGTCCATACACCCCGTCATTGTTCACGGACACTTTCCATATCTCAACTTCCACAGGTAAGAATCAGAAACTTCAGACAAAGTAGAAAGACGTTTAGCGCCCGGAGAAGCAATTCTACAAAAAGGAGAGCTCTAATCATTCTCAAATTTTCAAAATTTAGCTTAAGTTTTTTAGCTTGAACGATACGAGCTAAAACTCTGAATATGCTGTTTGGTTTGTTTAGATTTGGTGCGGGTGACTCGTCGGTTGTTCATGTGAGCATGGTGCGAGAGCCCCTGGATAGACTGGTGTCTTCGTACTACTTCAAAAGATACGGAGACACTTTCCATGGGGACAAGAGACACAGCAAGTACCGAGACACTACGGTCAGTCCTAATCATAGTCCTCTCTGTGAAGGAAAAACTAGAGTTGAAAATTTTGAGTAGCCAAGTAATTATCTTATCTGTTCTCCCCTCCTCCCCCCTTGGTAGACATAGAGCCTTGACACCCCCTTCATCAGCACGCAAATGATTTTTTTACGATATAATTACTCATAATTTGCATTTGGGCGTTAAAAGTGACGCGGGCAATGCTGAAACATAATCGATCCCAAATATATTACACGATTTCTCCAATTCATACACTATATCTCGCTATATCGAGCGCGATCTTTGTATTTATAATGAAGAGGACTCTGAAAGATTGTATAAATTTGGCTGAGCTGAATTTCAACCTATTTCAACCCTCTTTGTTTATTGGTTTAGATGCAGTAAGGCTCCGAAACATGATGCCCATTTTTGAAATGAAAAAGACACACTCCAACATCTTGTTGGCATCACACGATGATTTATTTTTCGGGTGATCGTCACATGATTCACATGATTTTTCGGGTTCACATGATTTTTCTGACGGTATTTCTTTCTCTTGTGATTAATTGCTCCCGAACGATGTTGGAGACAATAATAACGATTCGACGAGGAGTAATGGTGATTTTTTTAAATCGGCGACTTCCTGTTTTAGATGATGTTTTAGTAGAAGTGAAATGCCGCACCTGAAAAGAAGTACTTAGATCATTGTGCTGAACAGAAGCAGCTAAAGAAAATTTGAGTGGTTTTTGTTCAAGCATCATTCTGAGAGAGAGCGAGAACAGTAGGTGTGAAAAAATTTTGCTCTTTTTACGTGAGGTTTTTTCAAAGCGATTTCTTTAGTTTTCTCTAAGTTAACTTAAACGTTTTAGCCAAAAGTCTTTGCCTCATTTATCTGAGCTAGTAATACTACGTTTAGGAACATTTTTGAACTTTTGAAGCCAGTTATTAGACTTTTAGATACAATTTTGAGCTATTTTTGAATTTCTTTTCACTATTTGATTCACGCAATAGCTTTTCTTTTCAACTATTTAGTCTTCAGCTATTATATAGGCATGGCCACTTCAAGGTGATGCGTGGCCATTTTTTCTGGAATTGATTCCATAAATTTTTATCAATTTAGATCCGATTTTTTGTTGTTTACCTTTCTGATTGTTGACTGGAATTGGTTTTTTCAATGATCGAGCAGTAGAGAGTTTTAAAGGTTTCCCACAATAATGGTCAGGAGGTAGCAATTTAACTTTTTTTGAAAAATTTTGTAACAATTTTTCTTAATTTTTCCTTCTTTTTTCCTCAGTTTTTTCTGCATGTACTGTTTCTGATGTCTTTCATTACATGGTTAATTTTCATTGTCTGATGGCTCTTGCGAGTTATTGCGAGTTGAATCTCATGATAAAATTTTCTCGGATTTAATTCCTGGTATCAATTTTTGTTTTTACTCTGTTAATGTTTCAAAATTATAAGTTCGCTTGCTTCAGTGAGGGGTTGGCTGGGGCCTTAGTGATTGCATACTTTGAGTCGGTTCCAGCGTTTTCCGGCTAAGTTTGTCAACGCGTCTTTCTTTTTCGCAAAATTTTTGCGTGACCGTTTTTGCGCTTTTGTTTTAGAATATTCTTTGACTTCTCGAGTGAGCTTTTCTCGCTCGAGTTCTTTATTCCTGAGTGGTCTAAGTTGCTCTCATACTGAAATAAAGTTTGTTGTTAATCGAAAAGCGATTGTGAGCGCCTGTGAAGTTAAGCCTTTGTGGCTTAGTGTTTAAGATGTCAGGGTGTTTTTCAAGAGGTTTTGTGTTTGAACCCCTCTGTGGTTAAGATTTTTACAACCATAAAAAACTTCTATGCTACTCCCCTATGAATTAAATTGCCCCAATTCCCCTGCCGTTCGAGAGCAATTCATCCGAGGTTGGTTGGTTTTTGATCACGTTAATGACAGGCAACTGAAACTTATTTTTTCGTGCTGGCCCATGTTTTTGGGTTTTTAAAATCCGGAAAACTTAAACTCTTTTCAACCGTTTTTTAAAAGACACTTCCTTTTTGTGGCAATTTTTGAATAGTGCAAACGCAAACTCTTTTTGACCGTGTTCGTGTGGTGCAATTGGGTTGCGCGTTGTGCTGTTAACTGAAAGTTTGGTGGTGCAAGCTCACCCCGGAGCAAAAAAAATGTACATCTATTTCAAATGGACTTCCAAGTTGATAATCTGTAATGTTTTTAATGACCCCTAGTTGCCAATTGTTCTACTATAGGTAGTATTTTTGTAACCATTCTCACATGTGCTTGGGTGGTTTAAAAGTTCTAGGGTGTTGAGTCCGAAGAAATAGAATATAACCCCAAATTTACAGAATATCTCCGGTCTAGCTGTTTCAATTCGTATCGTTTATGAAACCATGAATATGGCAGAAAATCAATGGATCTATGCTCTTTTGGGACAAAAAAGAAAACTTCTTAGCTATAGCACCGAATAAAATGGTGGGTAAAACATAATGTAAAAATAGGGCTCGTGCGTGTAGGGGGTGAAAATAATATGCACCCTAAGCTGGGGGGAGGGGGTGGGGCACAAACAAAAAGTTCCGAAAAATGAAGAAAACTGTTATAGTTATAATGATTTCAAATATAACGATGACCATGTCAATCGCTTAGCACATTTTTCTAAGAGATCCAAAAAATGTACAAAACTCCAAACGAAGTTGAAAGCAACTGCTACCACGAAAAATGAGCTGAGCGATTGACATGGTCATCGTTATAGTTGCTATCATTATAATTATAACATTTTTTTCACTTTTTGGATCTTTTCCGTCAGTTGCACAAAACGCAAAAGATCCAAAAAATGAACAAAACTGTTATATTTATAATCATAGCAACCACAAAGATGACCATCTCAATCGCTCATCAAATTTTTGCTGGGCACTCAATTAACGAAGGGTACTCAATTAACGAAAAGAAATTGACAAATTAATCCTCCGACTTTCAAATTCCTAAATGTTAAACGCTTGTCTTGCAAATTCTTGAATTCTTAGAAGACTTAAAATAATATTTCGTAGAATAAGAAGTTATTACGAGATAAAGATTAACTCTCGTTACTAGTGTACCGTTTTTCCTTTCTCTGACTTTTTTTTCCGGATTTGAATTTTTCTATGCGTTTATTAGACAATGATAAAAGATAAATGAAAAAAAAATTGTTTCTTGACATTTCCAGAAGTAGCCACTCACTACTTCGAATCTTCGAATTGAGTTTGGTCTTACGATTTGAGAAACAGGAAAAACCAAAAAAAATTGCATTAAGAGTTTTCTGCAATGTCCTTTTCATACCAGAGGTACGAGTTATTTTATTGTTAATTGTCAAATATTAAATTAATTTCGCTGTAAGTATAAAACAAAACTGCAAAATACTAAACAGCATGGACGTCAAAAGTGCTATAAAACTCGTCCATTTTAAGCGCCTGTTCTAAGAAAGCTCTAACTGCTTGTTGTTTTTGGACTAAAGGAGGTGATTGAGGACAAACAACCGAAAAATTCTTTCCCATTTAAAATATAATGCTTTTCAAGTTAACATGCAAAATTTTGGACCCGATTTCTCAAGTAGTTCAATGTTTTTCATTACTGCAAAAAAGTTGATCAATTTTGTCACGCGATTTTCAATAGGTTTCTCTTAAAAGTTGGTTCTAATTTTGAGCTGGTGGAAGTTTTTTTCGAAACACTTCGTAGATGATGTTTTTGATAGAAGAACTGTTGAGTTGAGTCCTTTTTATTGTGAGTGAGGATTGTCTTAGTAATTGGGATAGATAAAGTTCACAAACATTACATTAGTACTGTTTGATAATGTCCCTGAATGCCTGAATGAAATGAACTTTTCAAAACAGAAAATTACACACATCAATTATTTTTGCATTTTGAAAATTGGCTTAAGTGTTGCTTTTCTTTTCCCCCCATAAATAAGCAAACAATATTCAATGTAAGATTTTCCAACACAGTAGCAAAAAAGGATTAAAAACTGCTGTATACAGATTTCTGATTTTGTAAATTATTCCAGAGAAGCGACAAAATAATTGACATGGATCTTGAATTTCATTTTTTTTTCAAAATGTGAATACCTAAATTTTTACATGATTGTTTTTCGGGAAAATACAATAGATGCCCAACATCTTTGTTTGCATTTTCTTATATTTTTTGACACCTTATTTCTTTGGAACCAGCCTTGCATCGCTTCAATATCCTCATGCATTTTAATTTCATGAATTATTCATGCTGATATAAAAGTTGTATCATCTGAAAAAATGGCAATTTCTGAATTTTTCATTTCATTTGGCATGTCATTGATGTATATAAGGAAAAGGAGCGTGCCAAGTACAGAGCGCCAATTACTGATGCACTACTCAAGTAATTGGCAACTCCGAAAATTTTTGAGAATTGGCAATAAATTATTGTCTAATTTGTAAACAATTTTTACCTAATTCGAGGGATGCGCCGCTATATTACCTTAATGCTCTAATTTATCTGTTAGTTGTGCGTAAATGGGAGAGATGCTACATAATTCTGTGTGTTTTTGTAGACATTTGACGAGTGTGTGTCTCAGAACTTGAGTGAGTGTAGCAGTGACGCCCTTTGGTTC
Source organism: Convolutriloba macropyga (assembly GCF_964194025.1). Taxonomy (NCBI): domain Eukaryota; kingdom Metazoa; phylum Xenacoelomorpha; order Acoela; family Convolutidae; genus Convolutriloba; species Convolutriloba macropyga. The sequence continues at coordinate 13,560,041 of NC_134470.1, forward strand.
CAGATCCCATACTTTTGTGGCAGTTCTCCATTTTGCAGGTAATTTTCCTCATTGAGACAAAATTTGTCCAGTCGCCAAGACATGCAACATCTTTATTTTCTGTTCAAGTCTGGCAAGATGCCATCGAAACGAATTTTTTTTGCTTTCACAATAAATCTTGACATGTGTCGATATCATCTTACTAAAGTACTTAATTTCTTGAAACACGTGCAAAGATTTTGCAAGTTATTACCTATCAAGATGTTTTCTCACCAAAAAATTATCAATATTTTTCATGGGATCTTTTCCGTTTGTGCCCCCCCCCCCCCAGCTTAGTGGGTGCATATTATTTGCAACCCCCAGATGCACGTGCAATATTTTTACATAATGATTTACTATGTAATGACACGTGCTCTGTAACTGGGGGAGCATAACGTACTGGGGGGGGGGGCACAAACGGAAAAGATCCTTTTCATGTTTCCTTTGACTGAGAATGACCAATGCAGAATAATGGAAAATTACACTTTGATCAAATAGGTAAAATTTTCCCCGAAATGGGGTTAAATTTGAAATTTATAGTTCCACTCTGTCATCAACAGAGATCGGCAGAAATTTTTATCCTATCACTGCTGCTTTCGAATCTTCACATTACATAGAAAGCGGCCCAATCAAAAAATTTTCGAATATAGATATTGTATGGTATATTTGCTGCTTTGATATCCTGGTACTGCTTAGGCCCTTGTTGAGTTCTCGTCCATGGTTTTACGATCTCCAGAAAATGTTTCCTCTCGTCCTCCAGTTAGAGTTGCTGTATGATCCAAAATCTGCATCGATTGGGTTGGTGCTCTTGACTAACAGCTCTTGTGGCGCAATCGGCTAGCGCGTTCGGCTGTTAACAGAAAGGTTGGTGGTTCGAGCCCACCCAGGAGCGCATTTTTTAAATTTTACTTCACTTCTCGTACTCGGTTACAAATAGATCTGGTGTTTCTGTTCTGATGTTCCCTTTTAAGATCTATGGACAACCCTTCTTCAGAAAATAGAACAAAAACGATGAAAAAATAAAGTTCATGATATCCCGGACTGAACGTCTAGTCTTAATCAGAGCAAATTCTATGAAATTGCAAGTCATGGATCAATACTGCACCAAAGTTAAGTTTTGATCACGTCTTTTTTTTTAGAATTGACAAGATGTGAATTAATATTATCCAAGACTTGACAACTTTTCGGCATTGTTTTCATAGATAATTGATTTTGTTTTGAAAAATAAATTGACAGACAGCGATTTAAAATTTGACACAAGATTACTCAGGACCTCTCAAATCTTGGACATGACTTGAGTCAAGACTTTCCATTTAAAACACTGCTTGACTCAAGACTTGCCAAGTAGTGGCAATTCGTAAGATTTGCAACAATACCTGATAATCGTTGATGTGTTACTCTAAGACGTGGGTTTCACTGAACAAGAACATACCGAGGCTTTTTCCGTGATCGTCGGTTTGAAACTTTCTCTTGATTTTTGTAAAGAATTTTAACTTTGGTTGAAACTCGTTTCTTTGTTCGTCATGAAACTCTTCAATAATTTCAAAAATAAATCTCTTCCAAATTTATTTTTGCCAGATGTCAACATGTTGTGGAGACATATTTTGTATCTAACATTTCTCTACTGTTGCAAATAATTTTTTATGAAAAAAAAATTTTTGGATGAAACAACAGTGTAAAATGAGGCACAATTTTTTGTTATATAGATTTTATAGCTCGTGAAATTCTTTTTTTTTAATCTCAGGACTGCAGGAAAAGCCTTGCAAATAGGAAATTGAATCTAGAATGAGTTTTAAGTGAATTTTCAACTACAGTTTCCGAAATGAGTTAAGAAGTTTTTGAATATTGGTGAAATTGGAGCTGTGCCAAAAATTGACTTTTCAGATTAATCATTCAGAATTGAAGCCACTGTTATTTTGCTATTGTACAATTGCTTATAATTGATTCCAGCAAAATGACGCTAGAGTATTTTCTTTAAGAGATAACACCAAAGCGCGCATAAATGCATGTGAAAATTTTTTTTTTGCTAACTTTATGCTATTCGTTTGTAAATACTTTTTTAGTAATAACTGTGGCTCAAGAGAAAAGACTGAATAGCATATTTTTTCTGTAAAGTTCATTTTATTTCTTGTTGGCTAATTGAGGTAATTAAGTCACACTGTGGGCTAATATGGTCCAGCCCTTGACCTTTCCGATTTCTACCAAAAATATATACTTTAGCACGTCTGCTTGTTGTACCAAGACCAAAGTGCTTTGTGTGACCTTTCTCATTCTGAACTTCCTTATTTGAGTTATTTAGATCACAAAACGGAAAGCTGTTGTAAATAATCATTTGGATTACGCGGAAATTATTAAAATAACTTTAAGATTCACGTTTGTTGTGGTGAAGCATTCAAATGGGCCATGAACAAGTTTGAGTTGCACTTAGGAGATAAAATTGGTAGTATGCTTCGAAACCCATTGCGAGTGAAAGTTCTTCTTTGTTAATTTCTTCTTTGGTTCATAAACCACTTCAGAATTCCACCTCAGTAATTTTAAATACGATTTTTTGATTCTTATATTTAAATGTTTATCGTTTTTGTGGTATGCGACTATAATATTACACACGAAATATTCAACTGTTTTTTTACAAAGTATTTGGAAACAAGGTCTCAAAGTGTACACCATTATGGACAAAACATCTACAAACCCTTAAGATCCATAAGATTGTAAAACGATTAAAAAAAACGTGTAAGAAAATGTTATGCAGTTCCTGAACGTCTGGTCAAAATCAGTGCGGATTCTTCAAAACTGCATGTGTTTGGTCAATACATCCTCGGAATTGCTTTCATTTTGAGTTTGAGAAATGACAGACTGTGAATTAGTCTTATCCAAGACTTCACAATTTTTGAGCTTGGTTTTCATAGATTTTCGATTTCGTTTTGATAACGATATTGATAGGCCGCCATTTCAAAATTTACGCCAAATTTCTCAAGCTTTCTAAAAATTGTGCCAAGATATGACTGAAGACTTTTCATGTGTTAGATTAGACTTGACTCAAGAGTTGTAAAGTATTGCAAATGACTCGACTAAGACTTTGCAAGTCCTAAGTTTTGAAACGATATGTAATATGCGCTGTTTTTGTTAAACTAAGGCTCGGGTTCCACTGAGCAAGTTTCGATTAAAGGTAGTTTGGTGATCGTCGACGTGAAACTTTTTAAGGATTTTTTAAAACTTTTTTTAAACTAAGATATATAAGGCGATCCTTTGTATGTTGTGATAACCGTCTGTACTTCTATAATCTTGTTTTTTATAGAATCTCATTTTACAAAAATTCTGTTTTTCTAAGATCTCAACATGTTTCGGTGACATATTCTGTGTCAACCAATGCTCTATTGACGCAGTCGCTCTTTTTGCAATTATAATTTGCTGAATATAGCAATAGTTTAGATGAGGCTCAAAAATATAAATAGAGTTGCTGCTATAAATAGCTGCTGGTCTTAATCATATCTCTCGGTAGCTTAAAAAAATTACAAATAGGAATATGAATTCGAGGCTTCTTGAATAAGAAATTGTTACATGAGTTTCCAACGAATTTTTGACTTACGTATCTGCAATGAGATGAGAGGTTTCTGAGAATTGGCAAATTTTCAGCCGTACCAAAAACTGAGTTTTGATATTAATCATTCTGATTCGAGCTAACTTGAGTGCGCCGAGTTATTTATAAGGTAAGCAGAAATGCAAATGAATATTTTGTATTTGCTACACACTGCTATGCTTTGGTAGACATTTTTGTTTTTTGTAGTAGTAAATTTGAGCCGAGAGTGGCAAATTATAGTCTGTAGAATTCATTTCGTGTTTTATGTTGAGATAATCAAATCACACTGTTGGCTAATATGGCCCATTCCTTGGCCACTCAGATTTGCACCCAATGTTTATTTTTAGCACGTGTGCTTGTACGAAGACCGATGTGCTCATTTTTGATCTCTTGTCCTTTTGAGTTTCGTTATATCTGTTACTTAGTTTACAAAAGCGATTTTTTTTGTAGACCGCCATTTTGATTACGCGGAAATCACTTTAACAATTTTTTTATTTCACGTTGTCACGTGGTTGGTCACGTTTGTTCACGTGGTTAAGCATTCAAATGGGCCCGAAACAATTTTGCGGTGCTTAGGAGATAAAATAAAAAGTTCGCTACCAAATCCATTTCAAGTGAAAGTTCTTTGGTAATTTCAAATCACGACCACGTCAGACTTCCACTTACTGTGAATACGATTTACTGATCTTACATTTGAATTCTTTGGTATGTCACTATATTCTTAATTATATTCTTAATGGGCCAGTCCCCTCCTAACATCTATGGACATGATCTATTCGAGAAAGTAGTAAAAAAAACTATGCAAGAAACTTATAAGAATAGAATATTCCGGCCTGAACGTCTGGTCCTAATCAATGCTGATTCTGCAAAATTGCAATTTTTTGATCAATAATTCATTCGAGTTTCCGTCATAATGCTTGTTAGAAATTGTAAGTTTTTAATTAGTCTTGCGGGAGACTTGCAAAGTTTTGAGAATGGTTTACACAGATGTTTGATTTGGTTTTGATAACGATATTAACAGGCCTTGATTTCAAAATTGACACTGGATTTCGCAAGATTTTAAAAATCTTGGCCAAGACAGGACTAAAAACTTTCTTCGTATTGGACACGTTTTGATTCAAGACTTGTCGAATCTTGTTCAATACTAGACTAAGACTTGACAAGTCCTAAGTTTTGAAACAAGACGTGATAAGTAGTGATTTTTTAACATGAAACTTTCGTTCCACTGAACAAGTTTTGACCAAAGCTTTTTTGTGATAGGTGGTTTGAAGCTTTCATTTTCTTACTAATAATAACTCTGCTTGAAAACCGTTTTAAAAATCGCATATTAGTTAATATAAATTTAGTGAATATTGAACCACCTTCTCCGAAATGAGTTTCACAGGCTTTTCACAGCAGTGCAAAATTGGAGCCGTACCAGTTTAGACTTTCAGCTTAATCACTAACAGTCGAAGAATTTACATGTAGAAATATAATTGAGAAGTTATTTTTCTGTTGTCTAATTGCTGATTATTGTCTCAATCCAATTCACGCTAACTTAAGCTCGCCGAAAGATATCACCAACATGGGCACAAAGGCAAGCGAAAAAAGATTTTTCTTCTATTCGACTGCTATGCTGTCGTAGATGCTTTGCTGTTTTACTTAGTTCGCAAAACTAGAAAATTTTTGTAAATCTTCATTTAAATATAACGGAAGTCATTTCAAATCACAGCTTGCGTCAGACTTATAATTGTGAATACGATTTATTGGTCTTATATTTGAATATGGATTGTTTTTTTGTGTGGTATGTTTAATGTAACAAAACGAGACCACTTGTTTTTTAGGAAAAAGGAATCACGTCGTTTCTTCTAAGCATTCCGCTCGCTCATTTATCTGACATTTTGACTCCTCAATCTTGCATTTGTAAAGGCTCCACTAGTTCCTTTTTTGAAAAAAAGCCGAACTTTAATTTATTTTCTCTGCACTGATAGATCAATTTAACAACTAATATCAGTCCATTTGTGGTATAGTTTTTTGTACTCTTAGTTTTTAAGCCTTGCAATTACTAGTAGAAATATTGTTTAATTTTTTTATGTTTTTTTGTTCGGGGGAAGGTTTTTCATTTTTCGAGAACTTGTACCTTTTTTATGGGTTGTTGTGTATCCTAATGAACTGGAACAGTTCCTTAAACGCCAGGAAATTTTGTTTCGTTAACGTTTTGTTCTTTAGTTTGTTTTCAATTGCAATGACACAGATTTTTGTTGGATCTATCATTCTACAGAAGTGGTCTTTTAATTTTGTTTTGTCTTGAAAAAGGTTTTTGGATAAAATTGATCGATATCCCTCTTCTTTATACGACTAATAATTTTCCTGGTTGTGGTAATTGCTTACTGATAGATAGCCGAGAGTGTTTTTTGAATTATTTATGATTTTTCTAAATTGAACTGATTATTTCTCTTGTTTGAAAAGTCTGAGAATATAGCGTTCTATAGTTTTGCAGATCTGAAATTTGTTTTGAAAACAAATTAACTTTCCAATATTGATTATTATGAAAGTGACATAGACACTGTCCACAGGAACTTTCACACAGTCATTTTCAAAAATTCATATGAAATCACTTTCGTTACCTGGTTAAGCATTGAAATAGGTCATCAATTAGTTTGGGCTGCACTTAGTATTTAAGAGTGGAAAATAGGGTTGAAATTTGCTCGAGTGGAATTTCTCAGTTAGTTATTTCAAATCACAGCTTGCGTCAGACTTATATCTCACTAATTATGAATGCGATTACTTGGTCTTATATTTGAATATTATGGATTGTTTTTTTGTGTGGTATGTTTAATGTAACAAAACGAGACCACTTGTTCTTTAAGAAAAAGGAATCACGTCATTTCTTCTAAGCATTCCGCTTGCTCATTTATCTGACATTTTGACTCCTCAATCTTGCATTTAAAAAGGCTCCACTAATTCTTTTTTTTCTAAAAGCCGAAATTTAATTATTAATTTTTTGCACTGAAAATTCAATTTAATAACAATTATCAGTCCATTTGTGGTATAGAGTTTTCTACTCCTAGTTTTTAAGCCTTGTAATTACTAGTAGAAATATTGTTTTTTATGTTTGTTTTTTGGGCGGGTTTTTCAATTTTCGAGAACTTGGACTTTTTTTTGGGCTGTTTTGTATCCTAATGAACTGGAAACTTCCTTAAACGCCAGAAAATTTCTTGTTGTTAAGGTTTTGTTCTTTAGTTTGTTTTCAATTGCAATGACACAGATTTTTGTTGGATCTATCATTCTGCAGAAGTTGTCTTTTATTTTTGTTTTGTCTTGAAAAAGGTTTTTGGATAACTTGATCGATATCACTCTTCTTTATACGACTAATAATTTTCCTGGTTGTGGTAATTGCTTACTGATAGATAGCCGAGTGTTTTTTGAATTATTTATGATTTTTCTAAATTGAACTGATTGTTTCTCTTGTTTGAAAAGTCTGAGAATATAGCGTTCTATAGTTTTACAGATCTGAAATTTGTTTTGAAAACAAATTAATTTTCCAATGTTGATTATTATGAATGTGACATAGACACTGTCAACAGGAACTTTCACAGAGTCATTTTCAAAAATTCATATTAAATCACATTCGTTACCTGGTTAAGCATTGAAATAGGTCATCAATTATTTTGGGCTGCACTTAGTATTTAAGAGTGGAAAATAGGGTTGAAATTTGCTCGAGTGGAATTTCTCAGTTAGTTATTTCAAATCACAGCTTGCGTCATACTTATATCTCACTAATTATGAATGCGATTACTTGGTCTTATATTTGAATATTATGGATTGTTTTTTTGTGTGGTATGTTTAATGTAACAAAACGAGACCACTTGTTCTTTAAGAAAAAGGAATCACGTCATTTCTTCTAAGCATTCCGCTTGCTCATTTATCTGACATTTTGACTCCTCAATCTTGCATTTAAAAAGGCTCCACTAATTCTTTTTTTTCTAAAAGCCGAAATTTAATTATTAATTTTTTGCACTGAAAATTCAATTTAATAACAATTATCAGTCCATTTGTGGTATAGAGTTTTCTACTCCTAGTTTTTAAGCCTTGTAATTACTAGTAGAAATATTGTTTTTTATGTTTGTTTTTTGGGCGGGTTTTTCAATTTTCGAGAACTTGGACTTTTTTTTGGGCTGTTTTGTATCCTAATGAACTGGAAACTTCCTTAAACGCCAGAAAATTTCTTGTTGTTAAGGTTTTGTTCTTTAGTTTGTTTTCAATTGCAATGACACAGATTTTTGTTGGATCTATCATTCTGCAGAAGTGGTCTTTTATTTTTGTTTTGTCTTGAAAAAGGTTTTTGGATAAATTGATCGATATCCCTCTTCTTTATACGACTAATAACTTTCCCGGTTGTGGTAATTGCTTACTGCTAGATAGCAGAGAGTGTTTTTTAAATTATTTATGATTTTTCTAAATTGAACTGATTGTTTCTCTTGTTTGAAAAGTCTGAGAATATAGCGTTCTATAGTTTTACAGATCTGAAATTTGTTTTGAAAACAAATTAATTTTCCAATGTTGATTATTATGAAAGTGACATAGACACTGTCAACAGGAACTTTCACAGAGTCATTTTCAAAAATTCATATTAAATCACATTCGTTACCTGGTTAAGCATTGAAATAGGTCATCAATTAGTTTGGGCTGCACTTAGTATTTAAGAGTGGAAAATAGGGTTGAAATTTGCTCGAGTGAAATTTCTCAGTTAGTTATTTCAAATCAAAGCTTGCGTCAGACTTATATCTCACTAATTATGAATGCGATTACTTGGTCTTATATTTGAATATTATGGATTGTTTTTTTTGTGTGGTATGTTTAATGTAACAAAACGAGACCACTTGTTCTTTAAGAAAAAGGAATCACGTCATTTCTTCTAAGCATTCCGCTTGCTCATTTATCTGACATTTTGACTCCTCAATCTTGTATTTGTAAAGGCTTCACTAAATCTTTTTTTTGAAAAAAGCCGAAATTTAATTATTAATTTTTTGCACTGAGAGTTCAATTTTATAAGTAATATCAGTCCATTTGTGGTATAGAGTTTTGTACTCTTAGTTTTTAAGCGTTGCAATTACTTGTAGAAATATTGTTTTATTTTTTATGTTTGTTTTTCGGGGGCGGGTTTTCAGTTTTCGAGAACTTGGACTTTTTTATGGGTTGTTTTGTATCCTAATGAACTGGAAAACGTTCTTAAACACGAGAAAATTTTTTTCTCGTTAATGTTTTGTTCTTTAGTTTGTTTTCAATTAAAATGACACAGATTATTGTTGGATCTATCATTCTACAGAAGTGGTCTTTTTTTGTTTTGTCTTGAAAAAGGTTTTTGGATAAAATTGATCGATATCCCTCTTCTTTATACGACTAATTTATTTTCCCGGTTGTGGTAATTGCTTACTGCTAGATAGCAGAGAGTGTTTTTTAAATTATTTATGATTTTTCTAAATTGAACTGATTGTTTCTCTTGTTTGAAAAGTCTGAGAATATAGCGTTCTATAGTTTTACTGATCTGAAATTTGTTTTGAAAACAAATTAACTGTCCAATATTGATTAATATGAAAGTGACATAGACACTGTCCACAGGAGTTCACTAAAAGTTTTTAAAGTTTGTTCGATGTTTATGTACATCCAAATGTTGCATTTGCTTATTGGAGCATATAAGTTTTCAAAGCCGCAACCAGAAACTTATTGTTCTTGATTTTTAAGAACCATACAATCAATTAGGAAATTACGCCTATCAAATCAAGTAGAATAAAAAATTCTCGGTTAATTTGTTTTTCTAAAACTTCTGACACAATTTGAAAGGAATTTGCACAGATTATTTGTCAACTAATGTAAAATATAATCAGCAGAAAAACAAACAAAACGAAACAATGTTTCGACTGGTTTTTGCTTTAAATTGTTCACTATTCTAAAATGTTCCAATTAATTTAACTTAATCTTTTTCGTCAAAGGAAATGAAGAGATACTTCTCGACTAAGGAAAATGCTTCTCAGGATTTTCTTCAGGGCCCAAAAAGAACCATACTAGTATTGTCAAAATTTCCGGTTCCTTGCTAGAAATTTTTGAGTTGACATTTGATTTCGAACACACTGTTGTAGAAATACTGGAATCAATTATCAACTCACAAGCTAACCCTCCCTTTGATCCGGTTCCTCTGTTCTCTCGTTCTTCTTCGACTATGAGCTAAGATACAGGGCAATAAGACTTAAGCATAACAAAATCAATTAGTTGTTATTCAACAGAATCATAGAATGAACTGCAAGGCAGCATCAAAAATTTGTAATTTGTCATAATACTGATTCTGTTTATATTAAATAACATTGCCTTGATTTACTCTACCTATGGAAGTTTATATCATACTGATTCTGTTTATTTTATTTATTATTGCCTTGATTTACTCCAGTTTACTTGCCTTGATTTACTTTATGATTTTCCAATTTACTAGGAAGATGTTATTTATTAAAGTTGCTGTCTTGTAGTTGGCCATTTTAAAAGCTATGAAAAGCGATTTACAAAAGAAGGCCAATTTTGATACATAATTTAATGAAATCACTGATTTGATTGCAATTTTAGGCTAATTACGCTCACAATTTCTTTGATACGTTCTGTACTCATCCAGTTATTTGTTTTACTTTTAAAATTTTTGTATTGTTATTACTTGATGAAAAAGTAGTCAGATGTCCTGTGGCCATCAGGCAATCAAGCTTGTAAGCATTTCAATTAAATTTTCAACGGTATTCTAAATTGTTTTAATGTTACGTCTCAAAGCGGTTCTTAGCTCGTTTCCTATTTGCTGATATTAAAAATTATTAATAGCTCTCGAATGAGAAGGAATTATTGTACACAAGTGTCTTTTTACGACTCGAAGAGGAGTATTGTTATTCTACAGTTTTTTAAGCTAAAGTCATGACTTGAAAATTGACTTTTGTTTTCGGATATTGACTTATGTTTTAGAACGTTGACTTCTGTTTTCCAAAAATGAACTTTAAAAGTAGCTTAGTACAGTAATTTAGAACTGATGGTAAGATTCAAGGCCAAAAGGTCATTTTGAGAATTTTTGAGCCCATTTATGTCCCTCCCACCTACCCCTCTCCCCCAACTAGCCAACCCACACACCCACCCCCAACCTACCTACCCAGATTTTTCTCGCTATAAATTGATTTTTCCACACTGTATATTGCTTTTTATTTTTTCATATTTCTGAAATAGGTAGGGTTAGATAAGAGTTTTATTGCAGGACTCTTTGAGTCGCTTCGGGTATTCTACCGGCTATGTTTTTTATCCAAAATTTTCGCTTGACCGTTTTTGCGCTTTTTTTCTAGAAAAATCTTTGTCTTCTCAAGTGGCTTTTCTCACGCCTTTCTTGATTTTTGAGTGATTTCAATTGCTCTCACTCCGAAGTAAAGTTTATTGTTCAGAAAAAACCACTTGTTAGGACTCAGGAGGTTGGGGTTCAAACTTGACCTTCGTCTTATGTTTTTGCACCGATAAAGAAAATTTTACGCCCTATCATTCGAGAGCATTTTTTCCGACGTTAGTCGGTTTATGTTTACTTTATTATTTTTTGTCTGAACTTTAGTAAATGTATTTTTTGTGTGAGCTTAGAATTTTTATTGGAAATAGTTAGGATACTTTGGTTAATTTAGCATAATTGATTCTGCTACAGTCGGTGGGTTGTCGCGATACCGTTTTTCTTTTTATCTGATGGAGCTATATTCTGCTTTCTTGTGGATGTGCAGTTGTTTTCCAGTTGTGTTTTATCGTATTAAATTTCAAAGTCTCTAATGAAAGAGGTTGAGTTGCTTGATCTCTGGAGAAAACTGTTGCTATGTGACTTTCTATTTGAGTAAATTAATATTGAAATACATTCGTAATTAGACGGTAAAACATTCGGCAGCATTTTTTATTAATTTAATGATAGGATTCAACTTTTTTGCAATTGGATGTAGTAAATTCGCAATAATTATCTAATTCATGACAAAATAATGTTGCATATTTAATATCTACATCATAAGAGAATCAAACAAATTTTGTCATAAAACTCTCAATCCAGTTTGCAGCTACAGGCACTCTGGAATAAACTCCTGGAAATCCTTTTTTGGCGCAACCATTACCCCATGATACCAGACCTCCGATGAAAAATTGGCCAGACGGTTTTTTACACATCAAAGGTGCGCCCGAATCACCCTGACACGAATCTGCCTCGGCGTTTAAATAACCCGCGCAGATCATGTTTTTCGTGAACATAGTTTTATGCGTGTTGAATGCTTTCTCACAAACCGAAGGTTTCAAAATTGGTATGTAAACTTCTTGGAGAACTTTTGGATAATTGAGCGTTCCGAATGCTGTAGTGCCCCAACCTGCCACGAAACACATCATGTCTTCCGATATCTTCACGTGTGCGTCAGGCAGACAGATCGTATTGACGAAACCGTTTATTTCTGCTTTCTGCTCCAATTGTACGATTGCGAAATCATTATCGGCTGTTTTTATATCATAGTCAGGATGTAAAGTGTAATTTTTAATCCTGAGTTTTTGCGATTTCTGCTCTGTGAAATGCCGCTCTGTGTGATATTTCCCGACAAACAACACGTATTTGTGAGCATCGTCAAAACAATGGGCTGCAGTTAGAACTAAATTTGAAGCAATCATCGCACCTGTGCAAATTACCCGATCATTGGAGGTAAACTGAACAAGCCAGGGAAACTCTTGTTCGCTTTCGGGTGCATGACCTCGGATGATTCGTTTGGTCACGAAGGGTTCGTAGAAGTCGTCAACCAATGATAGCACTTTCTCATCCAATAATTCCATCATTTTGATGTCTTCCTTTACTGGTAATGAGAGAACTCAAACCTTATGAACATTTCCAAGAGATTTTGCAATGAGGCATAGCTTGCAACTAATTTCTTCATCTTTTCCGCTTTAATTTCGTTTCTCCGAACTCAAAAACCGGGATATTGAAACTATTTCAAAAATGGTTATAAGTAGGTTAGGGTAGTCAAGTATGAACCTCTTCTCAAATGAACAAACGTGAATAAACAAACAATTAGACATTTCACTCACAGTGCCGTTTATCAGTGTCATTCAGGTTGCAATTTATATGTCGATTTTGAGTAGGTGAAAAAAAATTTAAGTACTAAAAAAACGAAACAGAACTTGATAGATCCCCACAAATTGAATTTACATTATACATTTCATAAAAATATGTTTGATGTCTGATCTTAGGGCAGAATTTTTCCGTGAATCACAATAGCAGTTATTTCTTGGAGGGCTTTAATTTAGCTGATTTTGAATAAATTCTATTTCTTGCTGTCCAAGTACTTACTGTCGGCAACATTGAGGTATTTTTTGCTACAGTAAGTGTAAAGTTCTCTCATTACAAGGATCTGCCCCTGGGAGCGGCATTCGGGTTCCACAGACATCGGGTGAGAACCTCAAATCCGGGTAACAGCCATAGCTGGATATGGTGGTACATGATCGTGTCTGTTTCCTCTCTCCTTTACAGAACATGAGCTTCCGGCTACACGATCTGGTTCTAGTTTCTTTGATTCTCTCGTCCGGATGACAAAGTTGGGAGCATTCTCCTGACCAGGGACCCCACTCGGACCAGGATCCATGTTTAAATCTGTCCGGGTTAAAAGCAGAGCACAAATTGAAAACAATACTTAATGTTAAAATTTGTGTCCGCACCATTATAGGAAATATATTTGAATCTATTGCAGTCGTTATTTGACCATTTACAGCCACATTTTGTTCGAAATGCGCCGACGACCTTGAGAATCGATTCATCCGAAAGCGTTCTTGCATTATGTTTAAACGTAGACGCATAAACAGAATGTAAAAAATTATCGTAATTTTCAACCAATTTAGCTTAAACAAGGTAGATGATTAGTCCAGATAATTAGAATCATCTGCAAAAGGGAATCAACTAGATCATGTTTGAGATATGCTCTTGAATTCGTAGCAGATCGCCCGAGTTGACCACTATAAAAGAGGCTTACCAAGTAAAAAACGCCATATAGATTTATGGAAACTTACTTACCACTAAACGTACCATTATGGAAACTTACAAATCATTAATTTCACAGAACGGAATTTCTTATGGACTTTCATGCTCCATTATGGTCCGTTATGTGGTTGGTATGTTTTGGTTATACTAGGCGACAACATTCAATTACATTAACAACACCCCCCCCCCCCCCCCAATTTGTTTTTTTTATATATAAACAGATATACACCTTTTGGTAACAACGGCGGCCTCTTTTTTGTTTCTGCTTGTCCATAGCGGAAGAACACTGAACCAATAACAGTCCCTTTTCAACTTTTCAGTTACTCGGAAGATATTAATAGCCGAATTTGGTTGGCTGCAAAGCTTTTTTGTTTCTATGCGACCATCATTTTGAAACCATAGCACGTTACTATCTATCCTTACAGTTGTGGTAAGGTAGGTTGCGGTGACATTGGTGGTTAATGAAACATAATCCTTCCATTTATTGGAACTTGTCTTTTTTAACCAATATTTTAATAACGCAGTGATACACAAGTTTATAAAAATTAAATCTGTAGCTTAATTTTTGACGGTATTTGAAGCTTGGGTGTCTAATTCTCCTGTCTGAAAGGCAATCAGCTAATCCAAAAAACTTGTAACACTGAAGCTACATTTAAACTGTTTCTGAAACCGGAGAGGTTCAACTTGAGCCCTTTTGTTCCGAGAACTAATTGAGAGATCTCGTCTTGTCAAATTTGTTTGCTGATCTAAGATCCGGTGAGAAGCTTTAAACGGGACTAATCTTAAAAGAGGGTTGTATTTATACACGCTTAGCATTGTAAGATCCTTGCTAGTCAAGACTTATCTGGTTGAACAGCATAAATTGTATTTGATGTTGGGCGTTGTTGATCACCTTCTTTTAATGATCCAATGAACAGGGGCCAAGAAAGTGTGAAATGCTGAGCCAATTTTCTTGACCCAATCTGTTGTAATGAGTCCAGTAAGCCCAATCTATTAAAATTGCGTAACAGTGAGAGATCAAAACTGCGGGCAGACAGTTATACAAGAACGAAAGAAACGGAAGTTTTATCAATCTGGAACTTTGGTTGAGGATCAGCTAGTAAAAACGTCAAAGTGAGCTGCGAATCATTCCATGTGTTTCTATATCAGACCAGAAAAGATATGCTTAATACAGATTCAATTAATTAACAGAATACTTCTAAAAAATTCTAACTCCTTTGCTTAATTGTTTGTTCTGCTTTACAGTGAAAGAGGCAGTATGGAGGCTCTGAGAGAAGCAAAGAGGCGAATTGTTGAGGACTACCTGCTGGTTGGGGTGACAGAACGACTGGAACAGTTTGTTCAGCTCCTGGAGGCCCTCGTACCCAAACAATTGAGCGGGGTCAGCAACTGCTACAGAAACTCTGGTTTGTCATTGCTTCAGGGGATCTTTCCGTGGGATTTTTCCGAAACCAGGAGATTTTCTATCGGCTACAAGTTATTAAGATGTACATTTGGAACATTAGAACGATTAATAGGCATGATAGCGATAATAGACTTTTTATCAGCCTATGAAGCGAAACTTGACATCGTCTGTCGTCTTGTCAAAACTGGACCTTCTTTATCTTGGTTTTCTTGATAAATTCTGGATCCCTCAAATCTTGCAATGCCTTTCGAATAAAAAATTTATTTGTTACCGTTCTTAATCGTTCTAAGACTATGGTTTGGATTGAGTACAATTAACTAGAAAAGTTTTTCGATCTTAAAAGTTAGACGTTTAACTAATAGGCTCGTAATTTTTGCAGAAAAAACCGAGACGTGTGCATCCAACTTAAACATTGGTTGGTTTCTTGAGAAGCATTTTTAAAACTTTAAGCGCAGAATTTAGGGATATATCCCCCCTTATAATTGCTTTAAAAAGTAATAAAAATTTTAGATTCTCCTTACCTTTTTTGCAGGTCAGAAAAAACTGCGGAGAACCAAACATAAAGAGCAATTACAACAGAACACAATCAACCATCTAAAAAATTCTACAGTCTACACAATGGAGTCAGAATTCTACCAGTTCGTGTCCACTCTTTTCTCAAGACACTTTTCACGATTTAGAGACAGGGAAAAGGGCACGACTCAAACTGGAAAACCGAGAGAAAATGATTACACATTTAAATACGAGAAGATCAGATTACGTCATCCGGACACGCGCAAGTTACGTAACACTCTCTCGTGAACTATATTTTGTGCTGACTAAAAAGTGATGAATCAATTCCATTTTGCACGTTTAGTTTGTCTTTCAATGCTAAACCCTTTAAAACTAACCTAAATCTATTTTAAGAGATTTTTCTAATATTTTTGAGCATATTTGAGAAAATTAGATCAATAGCCTCAAAAGTGGAAACAGCTAAAAAAAGGTTTAAAGTTAAAGACAAACACGGTTTAAGTTATCATAATCATCAAATGAACGGATGCTAATTTGAAGCCATGGTACTAAGTTTGTTTTATCATTTGTGTTTTGTATAAAGTGACCAATTTACAATTAATAAAGTCTTCATTTTTAATATTTACTGAATGATCTGATATTTGATAACACTAACGTGATAAAAAAACAGGCAATAGGATCTATCATAACACTAAATTAAGAATGACATTGCTAAATGTCCTGGTCCTGAGTGAATAAATGGAATCTTTCATGCACAAGCTTGTTTAAAAATGATATTTTCGACATTGGGATTCAAATGGCTGAAAACTTTGCAATTCTTGCCTCGTGAAGATCAAAAACTGTTGTACTTGCCCAAAAGACCTCAAATCGTGTTTTTATTAGTGAAGAAACCATATTTTTGGTTAGGGTAAATCGAAGAGTTTTCAAAAGAAGACCAACTTCCGAAGAACTAAATACTGAAATTCATTCAGTTTCACATTGGCTACATCAAAATAATTTGGATTTAAACGAGCCAAAAACTTTTGCGCTGAATTTTTTTGAAACTAAGGCAAACACAAACATTCAAAATTGCGCAGTTCAGAAGTGCAATACCTACAAATATCTAGGAGTAATTCTGGACTCGAATTTAACTTTCGAACCACATGCGGAATCCATTTGTTTAAAATTAAAGAAGTGGATCGGAATAATTGCGAGGCTAAGGGAAACTTACAGTCACAACACCATTTTGATGTTATATAAAACTACGGTGGTACCAATTTTTGAGTATGGACTTCTTTTTTATGATGGAACAAGCTTCATGATTTTTATGATAAATAAGCTTCAAAAAATCGAACGGTTACACAATAAAATTTTGAGAATTGTCTGTAGAAAGAAACCAAGTGACTCCATCTTTGAAACATTTTTCGAGTTCAAAATTTTAACAATGTGTGAACTATACATGAAACATCTGCTTTCATTCAGCTTTAAATCTTACTTTGGGTTACATTCAAACAAAATGATGAATGAGATTCTGACCGCAAACCAAAATTTTTCCTTTAATACTCACTCAAAAACCACTCGCATATTACAAACAAAAACCTCAAAAAGAAACTCAACTCGGACATCTCTGGGTTATCGCGGTAGAATTTTGATAAATTTTCTACTGAAATAAAAATTACTACCTCAGCTTCAACAGGAAACCATGTCCTGAGTAAAAGTTAAAAAAAAACTAGTCATTGCACTCCGAAATAGCTTGATCATTCAAAACGATACGCTGAAAGAACTTGTCTTTAAATAAAATCAGGGCGCTTAATTAAAATACGTTAGTATTTTCAAGCGTCCGCTCCAGATGAAACTTTGGATTTATATATAGTTAATAGAAGATTCTGCTGTGTCCAAAACTTATGCTTGAGTTATATATCAACAGGAGAAATTCGAATTCAACTCAATATTACATGAGCAGACAGAAGCAAGAATGTGAATGATTGGGGAAAAGGGATCTGTGAAAAATTGATTCATGTTTTTGTGAAAGGAACTTCAAATCATTTTTTAGTTGTTGTGGTTAATTGTTCAATAGCCGCAAAGTCATAGCGGCTTTTATTGGACACGTCGCGGTTTTTTGCAATTCTAAGAACTTGAACTGCATTGGGGCGCTGTCTTTTTTAAAGATCTTCATACATTTCCATGATTTTTGAAGTCAAATTGGAGCAGTGATTTTGGTCACCACGAAACAAGACGTGGAGCGAAAAATCAAGTGGTTTAGTGGAATTTTGGCACTTTAATTTTAAATTAGAGTGAGAAAACGAAGTTTGAACAAAATTTCGTTATCTCGCAAGTGATTGTATGTTCACATGCGGCACAATTTCATTTTGATTTTTACTGTTTTTATGTATTTTGTGGATCAGTTGTTTTCCTTAATAGTTTATTGCCAACCCATTTATTTATTGCTCTCAGACGAAGTTTGTAATAATTATATTAGTACTGTCGGTCTTTTAAATGCAATTTACCGCTGGAACGATTTCTTTTCTGACGCTTGTGACTTTTCGTCTTCAAAAACCTGATAAACTGGTAGCGCCCAATGGTCATTAAGTGCTCATAGAGCCTTTCAGCTCTGTTTCAGCTCAAACTGTTTTGGAGACTTATATGGCGTGAAGGGCGGTTCTATGATGCTGAAGACCCCTCCATTGGTGACCCCCACTATTGTCCCCAACCCCCAGCGCTCTTACCCCCACCCTAAAGTTGCGCCCATCAGCACTCGGTGAAACCCCCGTTTTCTAGCTACTGAGGAGCAACCGCTGTCTAAAAATGCGCAAATTTATACTATTTTTGCATTTTTTTCAACCTTGTGAAAACTTTTGACATTTTTGATTTTTATCAGCCCTAGATGTCAAAGAACCTCCTCTAGGTTTTTATAATAGGTTACTGCATAGTTTCTGATGGTAATGGAATGGTTTCAAGATTTCAAAATCACGAATTTTAGCTTTTTTTGACAAAACTTGCAATTTCTTTTCAAATTTTTTGATATTTATTTTTCTTTATTCAAGTCCTTCCAGACAGAGGGGCCAGAAAACATCCTAAGCGATTTGATAAAAAGTTGCCGATAGTTCTTTATTGCTCATGGAATAGTTTTTTAAACTTCTTAATGTCACAAAATTTTGCAATTCTTTGATAAATCTTTTTCAAGTTTTTGTATATTTTTGTCGTTTTATAGGTTCTTTTTCTGCCTCAAAAGCCAAGGAACCTCATCTAGAGTTTGAAAACAGGCTACTGTATAATTCCTAGATCTAATGGAATGTGTTTTAATATTTTAACATCAGGAATTTTAGTAATTTTAACAATTTTTGAAATTTTTTTTCAAATTTTTGACATTTATTGTCATCATTCAGGTTTTTGATCCTCAAGGACCAGAAAACCTCCATTAGGGTTTGATAATAAGATACTGGAAAACTTCTGTTGGTCATAGAATAGTTTTCATTTTTTTATTATCAAAAGTTATAGCAGTTTTTTTTTTTAAAAAAACTCTAGGTTTCTGTAGCCTCAAGAGCCACGGAACATCCTCTAGTGTTTGATAAAATGTTACTGCTTAGTTTATAGATGTCATGGAATGTTTTTCAAGATTTTAATATTACGAACTTAAGCAGTTTTTTGAAATGTTTGCATTTTTGTCTTGTTTTTGAGTTTTTCCGTCACCAAAGGGCCCTGGCACCTACTCCAAGGCTTGATAATAAGCTGCTGCATAGTTTCTGGAATTAATGGGATGTTGATCAATGTTTCAAATTTTTGGAAATCGTTTATGTGCCAAATTTAAGGATCTTTATGAGCCAGTGAAATTATTTTGGGCTTGAAACAGAGATACTGGATAGTCTTTTGAGACAATTGTTCTTAAGATATAATTATCTTGAATTTTAGCAAGGTTTTGTTAAAATTTGCCACTTTTTCCAAATTTTTGCAATATACTTTGTCCATTTCTGAGTTTAATGACTCTGACTCTTATAATGAATTACTTGGCAGAAGTTTCGAGACAAATTATGAATCTGAACTTTTTTTACTGCAAAGTTGAAAACTTTTTATTATATTTGCCTTTTTCAGTTTTTTCTGTTTGGTTTTTTATTAATAAGTTGGAAAGTCGAATCCCATAATGGAAAATTATCCTACCTCTCTTTCTCTCTTTGTGGGTTAGGGTTTCTTTCCTTCTCTTTCTCACCTTACGTTCTAGCTGTCTCCCCCTCTCACTCTATATATCTCTCTCTCTTTCTTTGTTGTTGCCGCATCTCAGCTGCTGTTATGTGTCATCATTTCTGATCCTCATTAACAATGAGTTATAGTAATATTGTTATTATCATAAATAACTCAACAGGCAAACTTTAGGAAATCATTGTTAACTGCTCTCAAAAGCATTTTTCGGCAAACATTTTAATCCCGTTTGTCTCTTTTATGCAATTTTTCGCTTGGCCGATTTATTGTCTGACCCATTGACTTTCATTTTCAGAAACAGGATAAAGAAGTAGCACCCAGTTTGCACTAAGTTCTCTTTGAGTCTTGTCATCTCACTAGCCTTCAAGTATGCGATTAATAAGAACTGTTCCGGGGACTTATACTTATGATGTGAAGGGCGGTTCATAGAAACTGATCGCACACCCCACTCACTCACCAACCCCACATCAGTCTCCCCTAACCGCTTTCGAAACCCCGCTGAGGCGCAGCCCCGATGCGATCACCATAAGCACAATCAATTATTCTATAGTTAGCTTCTTTAAACCGTGGCTTGCTGCCGACAAAGTCAACCGCTCACCGGACTTTTGAGAGCAGTTTGCCCGACATAAGTAGGTTATGTTAGTTTTTTCTAGTCCATGTTTTTTGTTAGAAACTAATTTTCCTTTCTCGCTAGTGGTTTTTGGTTAACATGCAGCGTTTTAATTTCGATTTTCTCTTTTTCATCTCATTTTCTGGAAAAGGGTTCCCCAACTGAATCATAGTCCGTTCTAGGTCTAGTCTTTTTTGGCAATGAAAATTCGGACCATTTCCGTTAGTGCCCCCGGTACGATATGCACCCCCAGTTACAGAGCACGTGCCATTACATTGTAAATCATTATGTAAATATAAAGCGCATGCGTCGGGGGGTGCTAATAAAATGCGCCCACTAAGCTGGGGGGCACAAACGGAAAACGTCTGAAAATTCTTTGAATTGTACTTCAGGACTTGCCCAGCTATGTTTTAATTCGTCATCTCCATCGACGATTTTTGCGACGATTGATTTTTTCAATTTCAGTGAATTATAACGCTTTGCAGTTAAAATTTGTACATGATTTCATTTGTACAGCTTATAGGTCAATTGCGTGACGTAACTCAGTAAAAAATGACACCTGAACTCACTTAAAGAACTCTAATTTTTATGAAAATTTACTAAGTAAGGATCAATAGTGAGCATCTAAATAGTGCCAAACGTATAAGCCCTTATACTTGAGTATTAGTCTTGAGTTTTTAATTTTTCATAAATTTCGAAAAAGCTCTTTTAGATTTTTTAATTATAGATTTGATATCTATTGCTACAGAGATATGCATTTGAGCCACGCATGCGCGATGATATAGAGAATTTGAAATCGAGGTGCAAATCCACTGTATTTGGTGAAGTGTGGTACGGTTTTATCCTAACTTAAAAAAGGACAAAATTGTTAGTTGACCGCGTGATAGTTAAGTTAAAGTTTTTCGTATATGTATTCACACAGGTAAAACTTTACCTCTGACTGTAGAGTCAAGTTTTCGGTATATTCACGTTTTCCCAGTTTCATTACTTACATTAACTTCATTCTCATAACTTTATTTCTGAAATACAGTTGTTCTCAGTCTCTCTTGTTTTGATTTTAGAATAGTCCTCTAAGGATTCGAGACATAATTCCTTGGTCAGTAGAATAGTGCTGCAACCGTAACACTGTAGCTTCAAAAAATTTACAGTTCTCAATTATTTCAGGCAATAGTGTTACTCTAGCAGCAGTATTCTACTGACGTGGAAATATATCTCGAATCCTTAGTGGACTATTCTAATATCAAAACAAGAGAGATTGAGAACAACTGAATTTTAGAAATAAAGCTATGAGAATGAATTTAATTTAGATAATGAAAATGGGAAAGCGTGAACATACTGAAAACTTGACATTACAGTAGGAGGTAAAGTTTTTCCTGTGTGAATACATATATGAAAAACTTTTAACTTAACTATCACACGGACAACTGGACAACTAACATTTTTGTACACTTTTTAAAGTGAGGTACAACCGTACTTTATATCCGTTGCTTTGAAAAATTTTAAAACTCAGGTACTAAAGTTTAATAACATAATTAACGTATGTGCTGGTTAGTATAAGTATTACTTTAACACGCACACTAGCAATTAGAGTTGTAACAATAACAAGATAATTGGAAAAGCTTTCCAAGTGAAATGAAAAGATCATGTAAACCATTAACGTTTACGACGAACTTTAAAAAATGATGCAACTTAGGAGGCAAATGCGGCACAAATGTAACGCCATTTAAAATAACCAACAATTATTTTGAATGAACATAAACTAATTTCATTCACGACATATTTTTACAACGAGAATGAATTCAATCAGCAGATAAATTAAGTTTAAGACTAAGAATGAAATTGAAAATTTAATTGGAAAAGATTTGAAATTACTGTTTATCGCGACAAAGTGAAATGACTGTTTATCGCGAAAACGCTCATATTGACTTTACGTTCATAGTCAGCATAATCATATTCTTCTGGAGACCAAGTTCCGAGTGGTTAAGAATCTGGTGGAGTTACAACGGTAATTCAATTGATGTTTCAACTGCTGGTGGTTGCATGGCCTCCTCCTGGATTACCATCTTGATTACCGGCTTATTCGGTCTTTGACGTTTAGGTGCCTGAATTGTTTTGGTATCACTAACAGAGCAAACCGAGCTCCCAAATCCAAAGAAATCCGGAGCTAATCTGTTCTTATTTGATTTTTAGGTCGTCGGGGTGGCAATCGAAGAGGCTGCTGCAGAGTCTGCTATCGAAGAGGCGGCTGAAGTATTCGGGGTAGCTGATGACTTACGTGACCGACTCGTTCCATTTTGAGGTTTCTTTTGTTTTTGAGACGACATAGCCTATGAAATTTTGCTATTCATTGAAGAAATACTGGAGGCATTATTAGCTTGAGGTTGTCGATGCCTGATCTTTTTTATCCGCTCTGTGCTTTTTCTTAAGTTCTTTGGAGTGCTGTGCACTTTTCTCCTCTGTCGTTTTGTCAAACGGAAGTGCTCTTTTTTGGGCATATTGCCACAGCTCCTTATTGCGCTCTGCCCGTGTTCTAAATTTGGCAATGTCACTATTGCGCACTTTCACCTCTAGTACGCCTCGCTCTTTGATTTCCGTTGTTGTAGATGTTCGGACGACCGTACTGCCGGGCGCTAATGTCTCCCAAAGAACCCTCGAAAACCGCTTCAAACATTTAAAACTTTTCTGGCAAACTTTAGTTCTAGTGATCTTTCCGTTCGAGGTATCGGGTTTTTCAATTTGGGGTGTAGAGTGAATCTTGAAAATAACTTCTTTTTGTCCCCAGTATATCGTCTACCCGCGTCCACCTGAATTTTTCGCTCTCCAGTTACCTAACCGTTGTCGTCCAGGTAATCTTCCACTGGGACTGTGCAGCGTCTAAATAGTGATTGAGAATATTTTCATATGACATATTAGATGACTTTTGTATTGTACTTATTTTACTGAGTGGTGTGTTTGGTTTCCTCCCAAAATGTGCATGCAAAGGTGTTACATTTGTAGTCTTTGAATATACGTAATTGATACACTATTGATTTTATTGATTCTCTAAGTGTGAATGTTATAATTTTATTAGCTAAATTTATGCAGTTTAGTCGCCTTTTAATTGTTTGTATCAAACGCTCTCCTAATCCAATGGCCCTGTGATTGTTAGCAGGTGCGCTATTAATGTTAATATTATTTTGTTCACAAAAATTTTGAGCTTTATGTCCAAATAAACGACGTGCTTCATCTAATCTAAAATTTCGGGGAACTCCATGTATTTGTAAATATTCATCAAGAATCTTGATTACAATAGGTACGTTAGTTTTATAAAAAAACTTCTACTTGGGATATTTAGAAAAACGGTTAATACATGCAAGGAATTGTATATCTTGACTTTTTTCACTGGTAATTGGTCCGCCAAAGTCTAGCTGGGTTTCAACGTTAGTCTCTGAACAATTTGGTAAAGGGTGCCATTTCGATGCTGGAATGACTGGTTTTAGATTCTTACCAATCTCAGTGCAGGTTTTGCATTGTGCGACACTATTGATAATTTCCCTATGCATATAGGTCCAGAATGCATTTTGACCCAGGGTAATCATACCACAACTGCAAGGATGAGTAAGATGCAACGACTCGAGAACCGCATCTTGTAGAGAGTGTGGAACGGCCACGCGTTCGTTCACACAGACACAACCCGAGCGAACGTGCAAGTCTCTCCAGTATGAGTGGATATAGGGATTTACCTCCTTAAATTTCTGCTCTTCACCTCTGAGAATGCAATCCCTGACTTCTTTCGATACTGCATCCTTGCTTGTGAGAACTGCGAGAAATCCCTTCGTGAACAACTGGGTCAAATTGTTCTCAAAGACCTACTCCTTTGAGAGTTCCAAGTTTGGTGATGCTGGGCCCTCGTTAGAAGATCGGGTGGAAATGACAGTCGAATTGGGTGTAGAGGATTGAAAGGTTACTCTGCTGGTTGCAGGTGTTGGTGGAGTTTTTGATGATGCATTTGAGGTACTCATATCTAAATTATAGAGATGCTGGATTTGTGCTGCGTTTGCTGAGTGAGAAAGCAGCAACTGATTTGTGCGGAGAATTAAGGCAGAAAGCAATTTGGAATGGTTTGTTTGGTGGGCTAATGAGGCACGTGTGAATTGTGGGTGATTTGCGCTGTTAAAGTGCTGTGATTGACAGTTTTGTGATGTGGTATTTGTATAAATTGCTGCAATTGCGTCGCGAATGCGGGTAATTATTGCAACCGCAATTTCCTCCTCATACTTGTTTGTAATTGTTGCTTTTTGAATTGGTTGGTGAGAAAAGTAATCTACCAGCCCAATTTTCGCGCCTGGTATGTTTTCAATATTAAATTCAAAAGGTAACAATCGATCCACCCAACGGGTTAAACGACTATTTTAAGATTTGTTAGATCTTTGTTCTTTCATGATTGAAAGTAAGGCTCGTTGATCTGTAATGATTGCAAATGATTTCCCAAACAAAAAATATTTGAAGTACTCAAAAGACCATACCACTCCTGATAATTCCATCTCATTGACGCTATAACGTTCGTCAATTGAGTTAAGGAAACGAGACGCGAATTCGACTGTATGCCAAGCTGTTGGTGATCGTTGTTCTAATGCAGCGCCTAATCCAGCTCTAGATGCGTTGCGTTTGATGCGGGTTTCCAAGTGTGGATTGTAGTTTGTATTTGCTGTTGCGTTTGCTACTTTGATTTTAATATTTTGGAACTGTGTTTTAAGTTCATTATTCCAAAAGAATTTAGTGTTCTTTTAAGTAAAGGTCTATTTGGATGACACCATTGAGAAAGGTTAGGGATGAACTTACCAAGGTAATGTGCAGATCCTAAAAGTGATCAAAATTGTTCTCAATTTTCAGGTCTATCAAATTTAGGATTGCTGATGTTTTAGTCTCAAGTGGTGTGATTCCAGATTGTGTAAAATTTTAACCCAACCATTCTATGTCATTGTTAGCGAATTGGCATTTAGGTAAGGTTATTCTCAAATTGTCCTCGGCTAATTTTTCAAGACATTTATAGACTAACTTTAATTGACCATCTTTTAATCCCCCGACTAACTTCTATAATGTCATCAAGAAAACAGTGGGTATTGTCTAGACCAATTAATGTGTAATCTATTATGTTTTGAAACGTGGCTGGCATATCAGTTAACCCATAAAATCCGGTAATAAACCGATATGTACCTGTACCCTCACCGTTGAAAATTTTAAAATTGCAATGCCTGGAGGTTTCCGGGTTTAACTTTAGTTGACTGTTCGCGTATTTCAAATACAGCATTGAGAAATAAGCTGCTTCATGAGATGCGTTTGTGTTTAAATTGTGTTGTGTCGTGGCAATTAGATGATCAATATTAGGCATTTGGTATTTATTTTTGTGCATAGATTTATTTAAAATCTTCGAGTCTAAATCTCTTTTCACAGTTATGACAATTGGGGATATAAAACTTTTATCGAAACAACTATTTAATTTTATGATGTGTTCTTCACCTAATAATTTTTTAAGTTCTGTGCTAACTAAGGGTTGAAGGTTAATAGGAACTCGGCGTCCTTTTTGATGGGTTGGTGTAAAATATTTGTGAAATGTAGAATTTACTGTCTGTTTTAATGATTTACCGATTCAAGAGATTAAACCAGGGAAGATAAAAGCTATTTTTTTCTTGATTAAACATTGATTTTGATCAATATTTGAGCGAAGCTGCAAGACGAGATCTCGACCAATTATTGGTCTATGACCGTCTTCAACGACTGTAACATTGAAATTTACAGCTGCACAATCGTTACATTTCATTGATGTATTAATTACAACTATAGTCTCGATTAATTCATCGGAGAAAGACTTTAGATCGTGGTTTTCCGGAGACTGTACCCAAAAGCTTTCTTGAGATATCAATACTACTGCGTTTGCAAGAATTCTGTTAATGATGGTGCAAACGCTCCCCGAATCCACTAATGCTTCCATCTCTGTATTTCCGATGCGAATGTTCACATTGACTGGTTCCACCTCTCTGATATTGTCACTATCAGAAATTACAGCTACATTTATTATCAAATTCATCAAAATCAGAATCGTAATTAGCCTCGTAAATACTGTAATTCTAAATTATCGTCTCAATTTGATTTACTTGTTCTCCTGCCGTGGCAGAAGTACCAATCGCTAATGCTTCAGAAGTAGTATCGTCTATGTTGTTGACTCTCGTTTTTGGTTTCGTCTGTAATTTTATTTTTCTGCAAACTTTTGCAAAATGATTCGCCATTGCACAGTTTTTGCAGTTTTTACCACGAGCAGCGCAGTTTTGGCGATGACTAGCTAACCATCCATAACCACTGTTAGGGCAAATTGTCGGCTTGACAAAAGTATTCGTCGAAGGTCTGGCTCTGTTCCAAGAATTTGGGAGGCTATTGATTGACATATGCGCTGCCTGCTTTGAGGTTGAATGAGGAACTGTTCTTGATATTTTCAACTGATTTTAAATACCCATCTCAATTTTCATCGCCACTTCTAGCGCTTTTTTAGCCGATCTCCTTTTTTTCAGTAGCTCTCTCTGTATTTCATCGTCCTGCATATTCGCAATGAAGACATCTCGAATTATAGATTCTTCGTGGCTACAGTTCAGGAAAAGCTCTTGGAGGCATACAAAGAATTTTTCGACGGGTTCTCCTTTGAGTTGTTTTCGAGTTAGAAAAGTACAACGATCAAAAGTTTTATTTCTCTGCTCATTGAAAACGTTATCCAAACTCTCCCAAAGGTCCTTTGAAGAAATTTGATGAATCTGAATAGTCGGTTGTCGGGAGCTAAACATCCGACGACCTTCCATGCTAAGACTAAGATAGGTGAGCGAGACAGCTTCGAGTCGCAGAACTTCCAAGGTCTATCACCGCATAGTATTCCCGCCGCTTCAATCTTCTGACACTTGTTGAGTCATGTTTTGTTGAGTTGTTCGTTCCGAATTATGCGGTCTCTTTCGCTCTGGGCAGTGCTATTGTCCACATCTTCTTCGTAGATAGGTTCGGGAGAAAAGGTAACCTTATCGGATGGTAGTTCTCGTGGGATATCGATCGAAATACCCTCATTAGTAAGTAGGGCCAGCTTCAAGATTATTCTCCAACGTTCCCCTCTCAGCGGGGGTTCCAATGTTGGCCGTTATTTCAAGCAATAGTGTTACGATTGCAGCACTATTCTACTGAGGTGGAATTCTATCTCGAATCCTTAGTGGACTATTCTAATATCAAAACAAGAGAGATTGAGAACGACTGAAATTTAGAAATAAAGCTATGAGATGGAATTTAATAAAGGTAATGAAAATGGGAAAGCGTGAACATACTGAAAACTTGACTTTGCAGTCGGAGGTAAGGTTTTTCCTGTGTGAATACATATATGAATAATCTTTTAACAAAACTATCACAAAGACAACTTACAATTTAGTACACTTTTTAAGTTAGGGTACAACCGTACCACAATAGAGCATATGAATCTCATAAAAGTGACAATCCGAATCTAACCCAAAAGTCTGGATGTCCATTAAAGAATTGGTCAATCTGCTATCTTATTTCTTTAATTGTTTCAATTCCATGGTAGGCCACCAGCGTCTATCGCGGCTATTATCCGGCAATATGCCGGCTTTTTTTTCAGAACAGCTGATTTCTAAATCCAAGTCATGCAAGTATCTGAAATCAAATTGTGAGTATATTTGATAGAACGCGAAAGTAAAATCTGCATACGAAAGGAGACAACTTTATACTTTTTTGCAAGGTTTGCTAACATACTCCCCCCCACAGCGAAGGGCAGCTAACATACTCCCCCCACAGCGAAATCCTCAAATCTCAGGTTATAGTCTCTTGTTCATGATTATTTCCTTTCAATTTCCTAAGTTTTTCAGTTTCGCAATTATTAGATCCATTCTCGTAACTCTCCGCTCAGTTTGCAAGACCGAGCGATTGTCAGACAAGCTTTATCGTTGAGTGACATGTTTTGGTCAAGAAGCTCCCACTAGTTGGGCAAGCAGTCTACTTTTTGAACTGTGTCTTTGTTTGTGCTTGTTTGTTTACTATTGACCTCGTGTTTCGAAACTGACACATCCTTTGCACGGTGGTTGAAGGAAACCTCGGATCTTTTCCGTTTGTGCCCCCCCCCAGCTTAGTGGGTGCGCATTATTTGCGCCCCCAGACGCACGTGTCATATTTTAACTTAATGATTTACTATGTAATGACACGTGCTCTGTAATTGGGGTTGCATAAAGTACTGAGGGGGGGGGGGATATGGGACAAACAGAAAAGATCCAAAAACCTCAATCGTATACTGGTTGTTCTGTTACGCCCCTTTTTGTCTTTTGAACTGCATCGGAAAATGCATCATAAATGCAAAATGGATAAAAATCTTGATTTCAAATAATTCGGCATAAAATAAAAAGGCTTAGTGTACATAGTAACGCGTTATATAACAAAAAATAAGTTGCAATTAGGGGCATAAAAGGGGGGGGGGGGTGCAACAGAAA
Source organism: Convolutriloba macropyga (assembly GCF_964194025.1). Taxonomy (NCBI): domain Eukaryota; kingdom Metazoa; phylum Xenacoelomorpha; order Acoela; family Convolutidae; genus Convolutriloba; species Convolutriloba macropyga. Next base: position 13,588,868 of record NC_134470.1, read on the forward strand.
AGATGCAATTAAAATTGACCAAAGTCCAAGGTCAGCTAAATAGCGCTAGGCAGAGTCCAACGTTACATCTTTTTTGAGCCTGAACTTTTAAAAGTGTTTAAGTGACAAATTGAGCAATACCAAGATATCAATGAGGAAAATTCTTTTTAATCCCTTCGATATTTTTGCGATAATCACATTACAATATAACAGTTCATTTTTACTAAAAGGATTATTTCATCATCCGCTTGTTCTGACGGCTTCATATCGAAACACCTGGACCACTAAGGCATAGTCATTGCCAGCGTACAACGACAAAAATTACTTTTACATTTAGGACTTGTCAAAACCTTTCCTGATTTTTTATTTTGATTTGTTATTTTGTCTTGTCTGCTTCATGGTGCGGCGCAGCAAATCAACATCTCAGACAATGCTATTATTCGTTGATTGCTTCAGTAGTCAAAATCATGCATGCCTTTTCTTTTGAGGTATCTACCTAGGTCAGTGAATTAATATTTAACTTGGTTACAACGATTATGTTTATTAAAACAGCCGATCAACAGTTTAATGACTCAATTTTCATCCGTATATTTCATTTTTCCAAACATAAAATATGTTTCTAGTCTCCCCAATTCGGTCAGGTAAGAGAAAAAACTCGTGATTGAAGGTGATAGTTACATCCCCTAATTAGATGCGTTCGAAGAAAAATTTCACTTTACTAAGGTGAGTCTAAAGTTCTCCATAGACATCCGAGAGTCTCATGAAACGCTGGCAAGCAACATTACCGAAGACCCGTGAATTACAACTTATGTGAGTGAACGAGCGAGCATGTCAAAAACAGTGGAAGATCCGAATGATCGCTCCTGCTGACTGAAACTAATGCTGTTCAGTTTAATGTCTTCCTGAATAAGGGAGACATACCACCTAATAGTTCTACTGCTCATATCGCAAACGTAATACCTTGCTGAGATCATTTCACCTCATTCACAATAAACGTTCGACTCTCAGCTGCTTCAATTGCGTAACCTGATTTCTCAGCCTCATTTTGGATAATGTTTGGCCAAGGTAAAAGTCACTAAAACATTAAGAGCAGCAGAACTGCCTAAAGTCCATGATTGCAGAGAAAAATCTCAAGGTCGGGTATTGCAATCAGTGATAATATTTCGTTTTCTAACATTGGAGATAAGCTAGCTCTTGAACAAATTCTTGCTGGGCTGTCTCGACTTCTGTCGTGTCTTGTAATGGCCTCTCCACTTCCGTAATTTACAACGGCATACTCGCCAAATACATCCAGAGTGCCCGCAGCGAAAGAGAGGCTTTTTCTTTCAAAGTCGTTAATTTTGAAATCAAGTCTGTTTTCTTCACTCAACTGAAATTGATTAGGGTGTAAATGCAGACCTAGAGCAAGTATGGGTGCTGCCTCTAGCCATGCGCCTGATTGCGGAAGAGACTGATACTCAAGTCTACTTTTTCCTGCTCTGTAGTATAATCTTCCTTCAGGTCACAAGGTTTTTAGAGATCAAAGGTCTCCTGGGATTTTTTGTGTGAAGAATAAAAACCCAGAAAAAATTGTGAGACTAAATGGGAGGCATGCCTTCTGCCAAGCTTGATCTTAAATAACAATTCCATGTATTTGATAAAGTCTTTCTTTGGCAGTTGTCAAAAAGTTTCATTATCTCACCTAATTCAATTGTTGACGTATGAATGCGACGAGAATAATCAATTTTTTATTCTCCTAAACAAAATCAAAAACTACCCAGGGCAAATTGTGGATTGTCTAGGCAGTTAAATTGTCGAATGGTTGCTGTTGTTTTTCTTTGGTCTTTCTTTAGAATGAGAGCCCTTTCAGGCGTATCGTTAAGGAAGATTTGTAGAATTTAGTTAAGCTAAAAGCTCAAGATTTTTGCTCTTCAATTCTTATTTGACTTCTCCTGTGTTTTCTCGTTTGCAGTCTTTTCCAGTTTGAAAGTTCAAGTGAACATCTGTGATCTGAAGGCAGTTGTTTAATGTTTTGCTGAACAATTGAAAGCATCTGTATTGGATCTTTTTAGGAACAACACGACGTATTGGGACATTTTTGCTCAGCACTGTAACTAGTTTGGGCAGAACAATCATCCCCAACTCAGTTCTCTACCAATTGATTACAGTAAAACTTCTGCGAAGAATTAACTGGGAGCTCGTCCATTTTGGCTGAAAAAAAATTTTTGTCTTTCCTTAGAAAGAGACCTCTTTCAGGCCCATCACCAAAAAGATTTAAAGATTTGGGTTAAGCTGTTGTTCTGACCCGGCAATAATTCCGTAATCAAAGTACCAAGTGTGTTGTGTAAGATTGGGGACTTACGATTCAGATTAAAGAATACCCAATGCACATTGTGGATAGTCTAGGCAGCTCGATTTTTTAAATCTCTCGTCTAGTTTGTTTAATGTTATTAGAAAATTTCTTTCGAGCACTCACGGCTTGCTTGAACCTGGAAATGGACTTTGAGTTTATTCAAGCATCGTGTTCTGATCTCAATTCAATAAATCCATTAATTTTGGTGCTTTGCTCAAATTTTTCAAGCACCTGCCTCCATTTTTTTTGGTTAGCTGTGTCAGGGAAAAACAATATTGTCACTGGTTTGTAGAAAAGTGCGCATCGATACTCAAACTTTGCATTTTTGTGTCACAAGTGTCAGAATCTTCATGAGATTGCCTTATTTATGTATGCATTAGTATCCTGCATTTTTTAGGTAGCTCTGATCAACAATTCTATTGGACCAAGTTTTGTACTTCTTGGATGACAAAACAAAAAGTGGGCGCTAAGCTAAAATGATCGACGGGGAGCATAAAAGATGATCTATCTGGTGAAAAATTGTGTTCGTTGCGCTCCAACCGTCTTGATTGCCCCAGGTCAAACAGCACAATTCGGCTTCAAAGCAGATAATAAGATTTCACAAAGAATGATTTTTTGTAAAGGGTCCTATGAGTTGTAAATTGCAATCTTTCTGCCTATTTTCTGTCCATGTGTATACTCGAAGCTTATCTGACCGATGCAATTCAAGACTCTGCTTCATACTCGCCCATCATTTGTCCGGAGCAGTTGTATTTTTTTGTTTTATTTTTCGTGTATAATCTAACCATTTTAGGTTAATCAAACTAAACGTCGTTCGCGCAGTTTACTTTGTTAACTGAGACAGTTTGAAAAAACTTCGAATAGACTGAATTACAAAAATATTGGAAAAATTTGTTTGTCATCAGCTGCTAACATAGGTGTCAGCAAGAAATTGAAGTCTACCCTTATCGTCTTTTTTTAACTGCACCTTTCTAACTTCAGATACTTAAAAAATTGCGCGTCTCAGTGTCATTTCAGAAGATGTAAAAAGTCAAAGTATCTTTTCTGTGCAAAATTATTTAAAAAACAAAACAGTCGAAGATAAGTTTTAGTATCCTAGACCGAAAAATGTTCTCTCAAGTACAATTTTTCCATCAAAGCCGCATAATAGACTACAGATTAGGACAAAATCTGCTCTGATGAAAAACTGAATTTTGGGATTTATTGACTGCTGTGCTTCCTGAAAGAAAGGAAATTTTATGAAGAATCTACCATCCATCATGGTTGGGAATAAATGAAATAGTGAAATATATAGCAAGTAATTTGAAGAAAGTAGCAGCTTTTATAAAATGCAAAGCGCTTAAACAAAACTTTGAAAAGGCATTAAATCAACTCCAGTAAAATTTAGGGAATATATGGATGCACAAGAACCATACACGAGGAAAGATTGCATTCTAATTGTCAATCCAACTTTTGGCACTAACAATTGCAATCATGTGACGCTAGAACCGTAGAAATCTTTGGAACATTTATTGTATGTGCTTAGTGTTCCAAATACAAGAAAACATTGATAAGTTTTTTTTGAAAAATCTACAAATTTGCAGAAGCCACAATTTTTAGGCTACGACGGGAAATTTAAAAAACCCGAAGTCATAAAAATAGGCGATCTTTGTACATAAATGAGCTAGACAAAAATAAAACAGACAACCAGAAAAATAGACAAAAATAAACAACTAAGCAATCAATCGCGAAATGGCAGGCATCGAAACACAATTGCATGATATCGGGTTCCATTGAAACAGGAGACAATAAAACCAAACTAGTCAAAGTAAACAACCTAATCGAACTGGATAAATTATATTGAAGTGTGAAAAGGAGAGACGCAAAAAGTAAACAATGTCCACGATTGCTGATCGGCAGTACAAAAAAAGGTTAACAATCAAACGGATCAAAGTGTTTCAACATGCGAACTCAATTATTGATTTTTAGTTTGTTATGGTGTTGCAGATTTTTTGTCACTACACGAGGAGTAGATAACCTATTGCTTAAAAAACCTCAGTACATTTTGAAAAAATATTGAGGGAAGAAAGGGAAAAAATATCTAAGCGAATATTTGCAAATGATCTCCCAGTTCTCAATTCAAATTTATCAGCCAAGGTGCTAGCCTATTGTTTGATTGCATCCTGTTCAGATGAAATCAAAAACAAATTGTGTTTGAACGTTTAGGCTGCAAAAACATTTTATCAACCATATGGTCCAGAGAGGGGGTGTTATAACTTTTAATACAGAAGATTATAAACACGAAAAATAAAGGAGTAAGAAACCAAATTCAATCGACATTATAACAGTTAAAGATTTTTCAACAAATAAATTGCATATCGAGTTTTTCCATATATCAGGATTCTTGCACTCTGGGAAAAGCTTTCGAATAACTAGAGTTATAAACAACAAGCGCATTTTTTTTAAAAAACACTCTAATTTTGGGGCCGAAGGACAAACTCATACTCTACCGTGATTTCAACGTAAATCTGATACAAAAAGTTTAAAATCAAAACAACGGATGATTGTATTATGTGTTAGCAGGCTGGCCCTTTATCTGACAAAACTAGAATACAACAAAATTTCATTTTACTGTTTTTGTTGGAAAATTGATTGATGCTCATAACAAGCGTTCAAAAACATACATTACTTGTAGTTACAGGGTAAATTGTTTTGTAGGTAACATTCTCAAGCAATTGACTAGAGTTACATGCGCATTGTCTCGGCTTATCAAAAAAATTACTAAAAAAATTTTCAAAATTACCTGAAAAATATGCGCCGGATAACAATGATTGGCTTCTGAAATTACATAAGTTACTTGATCAAACATTGAACTTTACCTGAGTGAGAGAGAGACACTTAAGGAAAATTCAGAAGAGCTCGTTTGAAAGCGATGTTCAAAATTGCGACAGTTAGAAAACAAAACTGAAAGCAAATGTCGACTAAAATGAAAACAAAGGAACCAAAAGAATGTAACATTCGAAGCAAATAAAGAAATTGTTGAAAAATTAAACAATTGCTCAAAAATTCAAAAACTCATTCCAAAATTGCTTGAAATAGAATCCCATAAAATAAAAACAGTTTGAGCTCTGCGATGAACTCATGGAAAAAAAGTTTTCGAGAGAAGAATGGAAAAAAATATTGATGCAGATGATTTCAGAAATTGTTTCCACACATTGAAGATTATCTAAAAAACTAGAAACTGAGTGGTAAGTAAACACTACTAAAAAACAAGCGCAATTTAAAAAAAAATCAGATGTCACAACTAAATTTATGTGGAAGAAAATATGACCTGACCAAAAACAGTTTTGGTGACCACTTCTACTATTTGAACTTTATTTTTTTTTTAAAAAAATCAAAATAGTGAGCTCCGTAAAAACAGCAGATCTCATTTCACGTTTCAGCCAATGAACTAACGATTTTCTCAAAACTGCTAAAAGATTACCAGTTTACAAAGAACGGGACAAAAGCGAAGCGATTCATCAGATAGCAGGCCAAAATCTTTGTTGTCAATTTTATTTATTATTTCCGAATTACAAGTTAACATTTCTTATCAGATTAACATGCTTCCTTGAACAATTTAATGTTCTGTCAAATCAACGATTTGGTTTCCAGCAGAAAAGAGGTACAATTGGCTGTTACAAAGCTGACTGATGAGTTTAATATTGATGTCTCAAAGCACGATTTTGTCATCAAATGCAACCACCTTGATCTCGAAGAAACTTTTCACAAGTTAGACCATCAAATTTAGTTTATTAAGTCTGAATGCGAGGAAAAAGCTGCGAAATCAGGGTACAAATGTCATCCATGTTAAGATCTAACATCCTATTCAGACCGACTTATGCAATATACATTTGACAAGAAAGGGTGTTTGGAAAAAGATAGTCGAAGACGAGGGTTAGAAAGGCTTTTTATGTTCCTATGCAAGTTAAAAAGCCGTCGGAACTTGAGCAAAAACAGATCACAGACACTAACAATCTAAGCAATTTAGATACCACGTCAAGTCGACTTAGCGTAAAAAGAATGCACAACATATCAAAAATAATCTTTGTATGGTCTTCTACAAGTTCAAAAATGAGACTTAAAAAAGATTATACAAGAGAAAAACTTGGGTTTGATAGTAGATAATAAAGTGAGCTAGTGAAACTAGTTGAAAAATTTGTCCTCTAGGTTTTACAAGTTACAAAAACTTCTAAATTCAATCACGTCATTAGAGCATACAAAATACATGGTCTACATATTGTACAAAATTCTGTTGTGATCAATGTATCAAAGGATTGAAAGGCAATTTTGTTATAAACAAAATCAATAATATACTTCTGTTAAAAATTGAGTTTGCTAGCCTTAGCGACTATCGAGAAGTAATACAATATAAATCAGGTCAAAAGGTCACTTTTAGGATGACTGGCTAAATTAAAAATCAAAAAACTTCTCAGACAAATGTATAATTAAGTCTGTCATTTTTCAATTCGAATTGTTGAATTTGGGAAATCCTACTTATACCACAAAAAAGTCGCAATTGAAAGTGATAGAATTTGTAATTCGAAAGTCGCTTTCCTACAAATTGTTAGTACGATTGTTGGCTTGCAATTCAAGGTCATTTGGCAAACCAGACATTTATGGAACGAAAACGGGTGGACGTAGAAATTGAGCAGAGGCAATATTGATTTTCTAGGAAGGGCCGAATTTATAAAAGTTAGTTATCATCCGGTATTTAACTCAGTGTGTTCAAACTTGGTAGTAAGTCAGTTGATACCGTGGGGCAGGTTTCTTTGTTGTCATTTTTGGGAGTCTCTTTTATAGATACCATGGGGGAGAACAAACTTCCAAATAGTGCTAATTTCTTGAGTTGAGTGGTTGACCGATTGATTAATTGGTAGCGTCATAACTCTGATACTGCTTTTGTTATAGTTTGAATAGTTTGAGAAGTCAGCAGTGTTTATTGAACGCTTTCAGTTCATTCAATTGTTCATTTGAAGTCATAACAAACTTTACATAGGAAAAACCCCTACTAATGTGGTCCATAATAATTTAACAAATTCTTTTAATTTGATCAATCTAGTACGTTGTTGCTTGATTAGTTACTGAGGAGTAAAACCACGATATTGTCAGAACAGTACCATAACAGAGCTGTATCTTAAGAATTGACCTGTAGAGAAGTTGTGATAACAAAAACGTTGTTGGGAGAGTGGAATTGACTTGATAAAACCAGAACACCGGTTTGCGCGATTGGAATTCAGAACACCAGAGAACACCGGAAAACCGCAGTTAGATCGAGCGGCCTAATTGAGATCTATTTGGAGAACTTCGTGCGCTCTTGTGATAGAGATTAATAGCTCTTTGTTTGTGAATTTGTTTACAAAGTTAAATTTGTGTACCATCTTTCATAATAAAGCTCTGGGTGAATATTGATTTAATTTTGTGATCTTTTACATTTCTTGTTCATCCATTTGATGTTATTTGATTACTCGAATCAACTCATTGTTCCAAATAGACATTCCTACAGCCGACAAGAGCAGCTTGAGGACAAAAGAACTCTCCAATAGAAGTCCGAGAGCCATCAAAACACCCCTTTCAATTTGTTTGAGTTTTGGGCGCTAGTCAGTCCCCAGCTAGTCAGTCTAAGCAAAGTACAAAATTCTACACCAGTTTTATAGATAAAGTGAAGTCGAGGAAAAAGTTTTGCAGAAAGTTTGCCGCAAAATATGGCAGCGACTGAAATTAAATTTGAAAAATGTTCTATTAGCTTACGTGTAGCTTAGTTTTAAAGTTTTCACTGTGTTTGATCTCAGTGTTTTGCAGAATAGAATAGAATTTAGTTATCATCAAGCGCATTTTTCGTCAAATTTTTTAGACAATTAAGTTTTATGGAAATGAAGAAATCATAAGTATTTAATTAGGTGTTTACCAGTTTTTCTTTACCCCCACTTGATTGAATTATAACTGTCGCATAAGAATTAATGTTCTTTTTATCTTTTTCTCTTAGGCACCTGACAACGGGCCTATGTCCCAAAGCTGATCGCTCTCTCTCTCTCTCTCTCTCTCTCTCTCTCTCTCTCTCTGTGTGTGTGTGTGTGTGTTTGTGTGTGTGTGTGTGTGTGTGTGTGTGTGTGTCTCCGTACTCCTTGACGTATGTTTTTAGGTGAGTGCTGCATACCTGTGGATTTGGTTATCACAGAAAACATTATATTTTATTATTATTCAAGCGCTGATAAAATTCTTTAACAATTTGGCTTTCATTAGTTCTGTACACTCGATGAAGTGATTTATCACTTATAACAGTTTTTTTAAATGTGAAGTAGTTTATTTCGTTTGAGCGTTGCAAAATGATCTCAATATTTCAATAAGAGAACTGTTTATGAGAAAAATGAAGCGACTAAAAATTACTTATAATTCAAAATGTTTTCGTCATTATCGGAACACTTCATTAATGCAATTTTTAATCAACCCAGATTAATATCATATAACGAACTTTCATATAACAAACTTTATTAGTATGTCGGGCGGCAGATGGAACGTTTCACCTTGAATATGATTCTTTGTCAAGTGTTACAAAAAATAGGAAAACAAAGCAGTTAGGAAAAAGCAGTTTCTTTGAACGCTGCACTTTGAGTTTTGTCTATGCAAACAATATCCACACAGTGGAGATATAAACCGAAAAAAAGTAGCGGCCTATTTTATGACTATTTTCGAAGTGTCACAAAGAAATTGGTAGCTGAACTTGTATCACTTTTTTTCAGCTTTGACGTCTTCTTTGAAATAAACAAACAATTTGCTTCATTGCCTATCTGTTTATTCTTTTTCTTTATGTTAATGTTATAATCTCGGTATTTGCTAGCAAAAATATGCTGGCCACATATTATCTTAACGTAGATTATGAAGTTATGATGTGAACAATGCATATTATTAACAGAAGTCAATTGTTTTTTTTTTGTGTGAATTTAACGTTAGATGTTAAGTTATTCGTTTCTTCACTCACGTTTTTTGATAAGCTTTTGGTTGACCATTTTTTTTAAATTCGGAAGATAAAATAGCCATATTAAAGTTATGAGCCTTTCAACATGTCATTTAATTTTTTACAGTTCAATTATCGTGATTGCATTGTTAACTCATAATGGTATAAATCTTAGTTTACAATCTAACATTGTTATACAGTAAACAAGACCAAGTTAAACATAAAAAAACAGCTTTGATTATTTTTTGAGCTACTTTTGCAAACACGTTTACTTTTTCAATAGCGTGCATAGATGCTCTAATGTACAATAATGAAAATGCTTCAAAATTTAACAAAAACGCGTGTATAAAACACACGTAGCATTGCTAAAGCACGTTTTTGTCTTTTACGTTTTCAATACCACCTTTAAGACAAATTAAATTGTGGTAGATATTATGGTACAGCTTACAGCAGCATTTTTGTTGGTGCGGTAGATTGGTTTGGTTCAAAATTAATCAGAGTTAGCTCAGATAAAGCACAGAACAATTTCACACAGTTTTATCAGGCAGTTTACATTGTAATTACTTGGAAATTTCCCAGCAGCTCATTTTGCTAACCGCCTGTTGGTTTTAATAAAAATTAATCTACCAATTTTCCTTTTATAATTCCGGGTTACTTTGAGGAAAAATTGCGACAAATTCGTGTGAATTCACACTAAATTAATTATTTTAAGCTTTTGGTCGTCATTTTTGCTCGATTGTTTTTTTTCTTATTTGTTAATCCGTTGTTACAATTAATTTACGTTTTCTGATTGCCTGACGAAATTAAACTCATAATCAGAGAAAGCGTTATAAAATCTTTCTAACGGATAAACAAGTAAAGGAAAACTTTCCACGACGTCCGTGACCAATTATGACGTCAGAAGCAGAAGTGACCTTTGACATGCCCACTAGGCAGAGCCGTCAGGTGGGCGAAAGTGGAGATGGCGGAGTGTCCGCCAATAACGGATTATACGGAAATTTGGGGAAGGAATTTGAGAAAAAAAACAATTTTCTGATGACAGCAACTGTACTTAATATAATATAAGTACAAATAATTTGTATTGCCTGTTTGCAAAATTTTGCTTATTTTTATACGAATCCTCAAAAATGTTTTTTTTTTGCAAAAATACATAGAAAAAATACCTTTTTCAACAAAACACGAATAAAAACGAAACACGAATAAAAAATTTCTAGATGAATTAAATTGGTTAAAAAAAACTAACGATTCATGGCTTAAATTTTAAAATTTGAAAATTTCTTTTAAAAACGACTGTTGTTGAGCTATGTTATATTCAGGTAGCTTGAGCTGAAGCGTTTCTAAATTTTCATTTCTAGCCCTAGTCATTTAGGGATTTTTACAATAATCATAAAAACACAGAACAGTGCACAGATGTACTTCCTCCCAAAATGAGGTCTGCGAACCTAGATATGTGTAGGCCAGAATGACTTTGGTCTTGAACGGATACATGACGATTTACCCAATTCCATTTTAGCCCATGCCATTATACCCAATGCCATTTTACCCAATTTAGCGGTCGCTATTACAAGGATGTCTAAAAATGTTTATGTAGAAAATATAATCCCACGTTCGGTTGTAATAGTTTCATATCAAGTCCCACGGTCCATTTAAGTATATAGTCAGCTAAATAATTGTTCTGATAATATTAACAATAACGTAATATGGGTAAGTTGGCATTGGGTAAAAAGGCATTGGGTAAAATGGCAGGTTGTGTAAAATGGCAGTGGGCATAATGGCATACCCATTGGTTATAATGAACAGAATGGGTGACTGGTGCGACTAGCCTGAACAAATATTTGTTTTAAAGGAGCCGGACAAACTTTAATCCTCAAGGCGCTGCTTCGGGCCAGAGCAATTCTATCAATAGGCGAAAAAAATTGACAAAAAACTTTAAAAGTTCCTCAAACTTCATTGCAACTGGATAGTAGCAACTCGGAAGGGGTCTGTTGCGGTTGCCAAGTTTTCAGAAGAAATATTCATGTTTAGTTGGAAAACGATGATGTTTTATTCAGAAAAAATGCTGAAATTTTTGCTGATAAAAATAATGCGGTATTTATGTATTTCTCATAGATTAAGTGAATCTTTAAAAAATCCTCAATTCTATTACCTTTCCCAGCTCGTTTCCAATTAATTAGTAAAATTCGGAAAAAAAATGATTTTCTCAAATGCCTTCTTGTGACGTGATCCAGGCGGTGGTGACTCATTGCTGAACAGACTGCCTCCCGTTGTGGCTAAATACTTCTGGTACCTGGTCCTGCTTTGGATCATAATCAATGCACTGGCCATGCTCATCATATTCTCAATTGCCGTGGCCGCCTTGAGGCAAAACAATGATTTGGAGGATGAGGGTAAGAGGAGGGAACGCTTTTACGGCGGCTGTTTTGTTTATTTGTGGTTCTCTGGTCGTCATTTTCTAGTGACGAATGATATTGTTTTTAAAAGGGGGAAAATCCCCCTAATTGATAACTTTTTTGTCTGTAACCCATCAAATGGCTATATGGGCTATATGGCTCAAAATATCTGCTATATGCATACAATGGTATTAATGAGGTGACAAATGAATCGAGCCGCTTTTTGTATAAATCGCAAGAAGAGTTGAGCTTGTGCAGCATGATCTACTTCGGCACCTCACTTTATTGAGGAAATCGTTACTTAATTAGTTTTTTAAACCCACAACTAGAGTTGACACAGAAGAACACGTTCTTATTTGAACTGAAATTATGCAAAAAAGTGCGTGGACGGATTACCAAAGAGTTATACATCTCATCAAGTGGAAACCCAGCAAGACCTCATAAAGAAAAAAGCTGGAGTAAATGAGAAATGTGATGCTAAGTTCGAAAAGGTCTTTAAATTTCGCAATTAACGATGACGTACAATGCTTAACCAAACTGTAGAAATCTTAAGCTCCCAACTCTTTTAGTTTTAACTGCAAAAGCCTGATTGACCAAAGAAAAATATATGAATCACTAGATTGCCGTTTATGTGATTTTCTGATCCAATTTGACGTAAATGGAATACTCGGAAGAAACTTGAGTTTAGAGCTGCGAGTTAGCCGCCTGTTTTCTAGACAATGTGAATGAAGTAGCTTGTTAACGGATTTATTTGACACTTGTTCAAAAGTTTTGATAAATATTTCCTTCATGAAAAGCTCAAAATGGTTAATATTCCGTGATCCCGCATGAGAAGTGACACCGAATCGGTCTGTCACAGGCAGAAAATAGCTCTTATTATTCTTCTTTGACACATCAAAATCTCATTTAAAGTGTTTTAAGATATACTAAAAAACCATACACAATTACAGAATTTTCAGGTGCATTATAGAACAAAATGAGATGATTCGACGAAAAAAATTCTAAATCGGTACACAGCACCACAAAACTGTAAAAGTTCAGCGCAAACTTTATTGTCGTGCTGCTTAATTGTCAATTTTTGATCTAGAATGAGAACTGTATACTTACCTTGGTTGATTTCCTTATCAATCCGTTATCAAAGAAAGGTGCAGGGCGACAGTTCTTTCCAAAGTAAACCAGGTTACGTTTGTCGTAATATACAGTCACTGTTGGAACTCAACTATTCAGAGGATTTAATACTGTCACCAAAAATTTACTTTTTGTTCGTTGAGCTCGTAAACAATGTTATATCATCAGGAAAATAAAACAATTTCTTTTAATCAGCGGTAATTTATATAATCATGAAGTATATCATGAATAGTAGCGGGCCCAAAACTGAATCCTGCGATGCGCCACATTTATTTTCTTTTAAATTTGATCAATCGAATTTTGTCTCTGTGTATTGCTGGCTCTCAGTCAATTATTTTCTTTCTAAAAATTTAGGAAAACACCTCGGAAGCCGTACTCTTTTAATTTCTGATTCAAAATTTTATGATCAACAGTATCGAACGTTTTTTCAAATCTTTTCATGTTTTCTCTCACCGAGCATTACCTGCGCATCATTGCTGTTAATTGATTGTCCACCATATATGACTGGCTTTATCAGATCGTTTTCTTTCAGAGCTATTTTATAAACTTGAATTTTGACTCTGCCAGCGGTAATTTGGGATTAACTGCCTGAACTTCAACTTCATGAGACCCTATATACACTTCAGACAAATTGCAAAATTAATTGTAAATTTTCTGTTTTTGAAAGTTCCAAATGAAATGAAACGTTACAGCCTTGTTCAGAAAGTTACTTAATCATAGATAATTTTGGGAAGATCTTATCAAGATCTGTATGAATTTGCAAGTTCTTTTCATGCTTGTTAAAAACAATATCTTCGCGAGATTTTCAAGGAGATTAAACTTGACAGGACAAGGGACATGAAGTAAAAAAAATCAATAAAAAAGATATAGCATCAAAAATTAAGCAAGAATTATCAAAAATGTCGAAAATTACTGCTCCCGTTAGTTTTTTAACCAACAAATGAGCCGCTTTTTTTCCAGTATAGTGAAATTTTTAAGTGGATGCTTGCTCAGTATAAGCATAGTACACACCGTTTACAGGACCGCCAACGTAAAGGCCCTCAGATGGGTTTGATGAAGAAAAATGATAAAAATATATAAAATTTTGTCGAATTCCTTCCAAGTTAATTATCATCTCAACAGGATTGTTATTATGCAGAAGTAGCTATCGTACAAGAGAACCACGTTTCTGCAGGTTCTCACCCGATAACCAATTTTAGCAAGATCTTGAACGATAACCGCGGTATTGGCACGAACCTTGCTTGCTCATGCAAGATAACCGTCGTAATTGGAATAGATAGTGTTTAATGAAGAAATCCAATTAGAAGTTTTGTCGTTTCTCGTAGGCACGAGTATATAGATTGAGTCAAATGTGAAATTTGTTTAGATTCATCAAGTCTTGATCATTAGAAATATGTGCCTTGTAAATTCTGGAGTTTTTTCGGTAAATTGTACAGGTTTCACCTTTGCTTTTGGAAAACTGACGAAGCTAACTGGATTTTCCCGAAAATAATGCCAAAATTTTTTGTGAAATGTTGGTAAAAATAATTTTCAGAAATGGGCAGTTTACAAAGTAAAATTTTAAAATTTAATTTTTTAACAATTAAAATACGTTATCACTATATAAATGATAAATGAGACTAATTAGAAAATAAAACGCTACTGCCGGTTTTTTTCATTCCCATTACTCCCCCTTCCCCCCCCCCCCCCAGCTTCGTGGTCATATAACAAAAAATCCCCTAATCATGGTAAACATACCAAAATGGGGTGGTGATGGGGGGGCATAATTAATTATTTTCTACACATTAAAATCGGATCTGTTCTGTTTCGCCCCCCCCCCCCCCAGTGTTTTTTATGACCTTCAGTTACAAATTATATGTTGTAATATAGCACGTTACTATGTAAGAAAATAGCACGTGCGCCGGGGGGTCATAAAAATGCATGCTCACTAAGCTGGGGGGGGGGGGTGCGGGAACAGAATAGATCCTTAAAATCTACTGATTGATGGGTTAACACAGTTAATGTGTGATGTTTAGTGGCGGATGTTGTGAATGGGGAGGTGCATTTCCTGCAGAAACTGGACAGAAGACTGCGCAGACTGGAGAGACCACATGCAGACTGCGGAGACACTATGATCAACTCAGGTACACACTTTATAACATTACATATACTTTCATAACTATACAAATCATAGCTCAGCCGTATCTTAGTTTTCGCAAGTCTTAATTTTCGATTTTCATCGCTAATTATAGAAAAAAAATTTTACGTATTTTGACAAGCATAAAAGTTTTTCTCCATTTTTATGAATAAGAAATGTCTATGTTTTAGACCGTTTTTAGAGGTATGAAACGCGCTGGTGACTGAAATTTTAAGTTAAAGATCCGGTGGAACCTGCAGTTCAGTGTTTAATCGTCCTAGTCGAGAATGGATGTTTGTTTATCTTGTAGGAATCTGGCAGGAATTAAAATATTTGAAAAAGCGATAAAATAAGAAAATGCGTTTGTTGTAATTATTAGCATATCATTTAGGCAGAATAAGTATGTCATGTACTCTACGTATAAAGTAAACAAATAAAAATTTTGAAAAAGCAACTCAGTAAACTATCATACCAAGCAATTTTATATCAAGCATTTTTAAATGTTTCTTAAAACAATTTTCGTGCTCTTTTATCAGATCAATAAGGCAACTATACTGGAAATAATTTTCTTAGACAATTATTTGAGCAGATTAGTCGTAGTGCCAGTCAATTATAATTCAATAAAATTAATTAAAATAACATATAAAAGTTTTACGCGCTATTGCTTCAAAACTAGCTACCTCTCACGTATCCAACGTTTTGTTTCCGCTCTTTCCTTTCTTTCTCTTTTTCCGCATTTCTGTTTGGAAAATTCGTGATCACCATTCCAAAGTCTAAGCTGAAAACGGAAAAGTCCCAGATCATTTTTCCATAGACCATTTTTCCTTGCAATTTTTTCAAAAGGAACTCAACTCAACTCTCAACTCATCACACGACCCAAAACTTAACTCAACCCTCAACTCAGTACTCAACTCAATACTCAACTCAACACTCAACTCAATGTTCAACTCAACACTCAACTCAACTCTCAACTCAAGACTCAACTCAACACTCAACTCAACACTCAACTCAACACTCAACTCAATACTCAACTCAAAACTCAACTCAACACACAACTCAATACTCAACGCAAAACTCAAATGAACACGCAACTCAACTCTCACTCCAAATGATAAACAAAAAAACTTTTGAGAAAATTGGATAATTTTTGTTTCCACCCCCAGATTTGTAGACATATATCGATTACGGCCTCCAAGCGCACATGCTATTTTTATAGTTAGCAATTTGCTAAATAGTAACACATAATTTGTAGTTGTGGGCATCAAAAACTCGGAGTGGGGGGATGATGTAGTTATACTTATTTAAATAATTAAGTTTGTTTAATAATTGTACAGCTCTATTTTTTTTGATAACCTTTGTTTTCTGTAATCCAGTTGTTGTTGTTGTTTTTGAGAGGAATCGTATGCTCTGAAACAAACCTGTGCTTTTTTAAATTAGCTTTATTTTTGTTTTAATTAATTACATTTAATTACTTTTTGGAACGATGTTGTGGTAGTTGGTGATTGGAATGAGAGAATGTTGAGTTTTCTTGTGAACGTCTGGACCCTGAAATGGCAAAAACAAATCTCGAATTTTCAATGTGGACACAAATAACACAATAGTTAAATATATAAAAGATTACCTTTGTTGCGTTGAGTAGATAAAACCGTAAAACTTGTCAGAGAAGGAAATTCGTCAGATTTAAATGTGCCACAGAGCACACAGAGCTAAATTTGTAACGGAGCAATCTGATTGGCTATAATTCGAATTCTGTGATTTTCGTTGTTAAATAAAATCTCTTAAAAAAGTTGTTTTTCGATTACTCAGAAATACAGAGAGAAATGGCGAACAATTGAAGCTAGCAGAGAAATGTTGAATTAAAAGTTTAGAAAATCATGCAAAAGTTAACAAAATCTATCATAATTAAATATTTTGAGTAGGTTGTCATTGCGGGTTATTAACCAATTGAAATGCAGCTCAACCGGAACAACTCTTTCCTTTTTTATCAGAATCTTGCAAGATAATCATTTTTCTGTCAGAAGCTTACAAGATGGCCATTCTTCTGGCAGATTCTGCCAGAGAATCATTTTCTGGCAGATTCTTCCAGATGAACCTTTTTTGACAGAACCTTGCAAGACGATCATTTTTCTGCCAGAAGCTAACCATCTATCTGTCAGAATCTGACAGATTCCTGCAAGATAACCATACGGTCTCGACTAGGGTGAGCAGTTTATAAAAAAGTTATTTATACGACGTTCACGACAATTTAAATTCTGGACCAAAACGGGTCATTTGTTGAGGGCAGTAGATGACGTTGATCTCACAAATGCAAAAATTTAGTAGTCTTGGAACACGAAAAGTGGATCAAGGAGCAATTTACATTCGTACATAGAAAGCTATAATTTATCATACAATGGTTACATTCTACCTGTAATTTACCTCTATACTTTACCATTATAGCTATACTTTCTGTTTTCGTCTTTTAAAAAGATTTTCATTGATCTTTCCAGAAGATACTAAAATACTACACGCAAAAATTAGAATTTGAAACTGAGTTTTCGTGTTTCTAACACCGATTAATTCTAGATGTAAAAATGTCTGGTTACTTGGCCCAATTATGTAAGAAAAGCGGTAATTAGCGTTGAAAAGTTAGAAAGTGAACAAAATTATCTCAAATGTTCTCAACGCTAGTTACCGTTTATCTTAAAATTCAGTCAATAAATGCAGTCAATAATTTCAAGTTTTTTTATGTTTCGATTTGATGTAAATTGTGCGTAGATCCAGTAGTATATCTTATATAAACATAGCGTGTAAGAAGACAGATAAGATATGAAATTAGCGTTTCTAACCTTAGATCATACAAAAATTTGTTCGAAGCGTATAACTTACATAAATTTAGCAATTATAAACGTGGACCTTACATGAGTATAGCGTTTCTAACTTGAGATATTACAAAGTTTTAGCGTTTCCGACCATACAATTGGCATAAAGTTAGCATCTCTAGACGTGGATCATACATGAGTTCAACGTTTTCAAGCTTTCATTTACAGAGTTGTAACTCTTAGACTTCCTGCTTGCTTGTCGCCTCTTCTATTACTTTGCAGCTGTTGGTTAAGTTCCCATAGAACTGTAGTCTTTATAGATTGGACTCGGGCATCAAGTACCTAAATGGTGGTCAATCCGTTGATTCCGTTGAATTGCCGCAATTTTCATTTAAAAAATTAGTTGGTTGCTGTAGAGGAGAGGACAAAAATTTCAAATCGTCCCAGCTGCCTTCTTAGCCACTTGGACGCTGTCAAGATCCAGTTATGTTTTTCTGGTTAAGAGAGCGTACTTATGTGAACATTCTAATTATAAATTATGTAGAATGATACTAAAACTAAGATTACTGCAAAATTTTAGCGGTAAGTTTTGCCAGATGAACGCTGAAAAAGCCTTAACTTTTTCAAATTAGCGCAAATGAAGTCAGGCACGCAGAACTTTTATAAAAATTAAATAAAAGAAGATCAAAGAGGAAATAAGTTGCAGACTGAAAACTGTAAACAACCTGCTTTTCACACAACTTAAACTCAACATTTGTCTCAAATTTTTTTCTTCTTCCAGGGCCGACTGTTGACTTCACCGACAATTTTTTATGAGACTTGGATCTCAATGCTGAAAAGGACTCACATCTTTTTAACTTTTAAATTACTGGAAACTTTTTTAGGTACAATTTTGAACATTTATGTTACATAAGGATCAGATAGGCCGATTCCGTTCACACTCAGAACCATAGAAATAATACTTCAAAATTAGAAACGAAAAAATACTTTTTTAAGGCTCTGATAGGATTATGAGCGACAGGAATTGACATCAAAGCAAGTTCTGGAAACCAACAATTCGCTTCATGCAACTTCAGAAAATAATAAATGAAGTTACGTAAGATCAACGCTAACTTAAATACAATTCTGTTTTTGGCAAAATCAGCACTGAAGTTAAGCGCTGAAATGATTAATTTTTGACAAATGGAATTGGAAAACTTATGTAAGATTTAGAAAAAGTTTAAAGCTATAACATGAGATTGCAGCAAAAAACGTCAAACGATGCATGGAAATGATGGAAAGATGTAACATCATTGTTTAGAACTTCTAAAATTATTTCAAAAAACTTTGCTTAGAATCTCTATCTATATAAAAGATCCACTCTTGTAAACATTTAAAATATGTAAGATCAGTGCTTGGAAACAATTTTATGAGATTGAGGCCTAAAGACTAAAATTAGTAAGCATCAAAGATTAGATCTACGCATCCACACGCTAAAACTTTGTAAGATCTTGTCTTAGAAGACTCTAATTATTGTACAGGGAACGCATAGAAACGCTAAATTTTTGCTAGGTCCGCTTTTGGAAAACCTGTTTTTAAGATAAGGAGATTTTTAAATAGAATCTACGCTAAAACTGTAATATATAAGCTTGGATCCCTCAAAATTTGTAAAATCAACGCTCAGACTCAGAAGTGCTACGTTTATATATCTACGCATAAAGACGATAAATTATGTAATTTTCATGATTTGAATTGCTTAGTTTATGTAGTTTATGTAAGATCTACCTTTGGAATAGCTAGTTTTTGTAAGGTACGCTTGGCAACGCACAAAATAAATAAGTATAAGGCTTTGAAACGCTACACTTAAGTAAGATATGCTCTTGGAAACTCTAAAATTAATTATAGGTCAGCGCAAAGAAACGATGAAAATTTGCAAGATCTACGCATGAATGCGCTGAATTTATAAAAGATCAACGATTAGAAACAATGCATTTATGTAAGATCTACGTTTGGCAAAGCAAGGTTATGTAAGCTGAATTTTAGTTGGTAGATAAAACGTCTCCATGTACACCCTTCGAACATTCAAATTCTGGGGAATTTTTATGCCATTTTTTAATATTTCAATTAAAATTTATTTTTATGCTTGAGGCATATGTTGAAAACCAGTTTTTAACGTTTTTAAATTTATGCTTTCAGCACACAATATGTGTATTCACGTGTCCAGAGTAAAAATGACTTACGCAGAGGCTGCAGATGCTTGTGAGGCACTGAACAACTCTCATCTCGCGTTTCCCAGAGACGCTCTAGAGATGGCTGTCCTCAAATCAATGGCTCCTTTTGATCCTGATCAGAATAACTCGGTAACAAAGCTTCATCGTTTCGCTGACAAGCAGATTAGGCCCACGAACAGTTTAATAGTATCGGGTACCCCCCGTTAAAAGACATCATCCTAATTACCGTCCCCAAAAAACGCGTGTTTGAATTTATTAATGAAGCATAAAAAAGAAGACGTGGTTAAAGCCACACGTGCATAGAGCAGAATGCCATAAATGCGATCAAAAGTCCAATATCTAAGATTAAAAACATACTATAAAAATATAAAAAAGGTATATTCATCCAACTTTTTTTAATCGCAATGAAGAAAACTCGGTAAGAAATAGCGCTGTCTGTTTGGCATCTTTCTAAGATTTCACATACCCTATTTTGATTTTTCATTTTTAAAAGTTTTACTCCCTTTTCTAGATGCCCTACTTGCAATTTTGTTTGCAGCCAATTATTTAATTTCTAGACGGATCGTAATAATCTTCGAGTGGATATACCCCTTAAAAATTCCATACAAGTTTTGAAATGTCAGATCTCTCCAGTGTCACATTCCAAAATCAAATAATATTATTGAAAATTGACAGATTTTGAAGCTTTCAAAGTGTGTGTTTCTAGCACGGTTACATAACTCTCTTGAAGTCTCATCGAAATTCTATGATACATTTTAAACCACTGCGCTGAATTTGAGGAGGGCTAGACCCTCTCAGTGACTTAACCAGATACACGCAACATATATATCGGTAATGTAAATACATAAGTAAATTTGCAGAGAAAAAAAGCGGTTGAATATTTTTGCGTTTAATTTGTTGCTAGCTTAAAAATGCTAACAAAAATAACAAATTAAGCCAAAATTGTTCCATATATATTAATTGTTCCGACTCCACTTGTGTGTGTGGGGGGGGGGGGGGAGGAACTATATACTCAAATGGGTTTTTTTGTTCAGTCAATTACGGCCGATCGATATATTCATCGCAGAGAAATGTGAGTGGTATCATTAAAAAGCTGGTCCAGCGCAGAATTAAAAATTAAAAAGATTTTTTGATTTTTATTTTTTTTCGAGGAGTTATCGAGGATTGAAGTTTTGTGTGAACACGGAATATTTGTTCACTTTTATTGTTATTTTTCTTCAAATTAAGATATTTTCAATGAAAATAGTATTTCAAACTTAAATTTCTTGCCAAAAATGAACCGATTTTGTGCTCATAATAGACTAAAGGCGATAAAAAAGACTAGTTCTGGTCTCATAGGGAGCTTCAATATCAAAAATATTCGAAATCTATTTGAGAGCTCTTTTTTTAAATTTTTTCTATTTTTTTTATTTTTTTAAGTTACCTTGAGACAAGTCACTTTTCATATCGAAGTTCCGTTAATGAAAAACCTCCTTTACAGTCAAATGAAGCCAAATGAACAAAAAAAATCGTTTTCAAGGAATTGGTCACGTTTTTTTTTTAAATTGGACTCTGAGTTTTTGTAATTTTAAATGAAATTTCTCTTTGAGGTTTTACTAATTTTTTGGAGTCTTTTGGCATGGACTCGTTGACTTACTGTGCAAAATGTTACTTAATGAGATTTAAGTGAACATATCTAGTGCTTTGAGTGGACAGCTAATGGCTGTTAAGACTATAAAAATAATTTTTCGAAATTTTTTCGATTATTAACCAATCATAAACTTATTATCGTGAACTGTAAGTCAGACTCTGTGGCGACAGCACCCTCTTCCGTACTACTGTAACCAAATCTGCTCTAGCGGGTGGTTTTTTCTTCTATTTTTTAAAAATATGACTTCAAGGACACAAGATTTCAAAAAGTTTTAATAATTTTTAGGGATATTTCCGTATTATTGGTTTCTTTTGAAATCTCATCACATCATCATATTGAGAGCTCTTGGCTTAAAAAAAAACGTTTAGTGGATCACAGATAGATTTTTCAGAGAAAAGCTTACGGTTTCAATTGGCTTCGACCTTTTCTCTCACTTCTCTACTGAAGTTTTGGTTTTTGCCTGATTTTGTTGTTGTTTCCATGGTCATAAGACTTGTTGTGATGTCTTATTGATCACCTATGCAAGAAAAACATCCCCATACTCCCCTCGAAGCAAATTTGAGCGTATTTATTGACTTTTTTTGAACATTAACCAATCTTAAAATTTTCGTGAACTGTGAATTAATATTGACAGAACCCATTTGCTTTCTACTGAAACTAAAATAAGTTTCGTTGGCGGTTTTGTCTTCTAACTATTGATTCTTTGACTTCAGTAACACAAGAATGCAAAATTTAAAAAAAACAATTTTTGGATATTTTGTATTATTGGTTACTTTTGACTATTATCACACTATCCAAATATTATACACATTGTCCAAACATTATTGTAATCCCATTGGAAAAGAAATTCAGTGGATCACAGATAAAGTTTTTAGAGAAAATCTAATGGTTTATATGGCTTCGAAATTTTCTTTCACTTTTCTATTGAATTTTGGTTTTCACATGATTTTGTTGTTGTTTCCATAGTCTTAAGACTCATTGCGATCTCTTATTAATTATCTATGCATGACAAATTTTTTTTCTTGCCATTTTGTTGTTTCTGAGCGTACTTATTGACCTCCGTGAAAAGCTTTTGAGTTTAAGGGCTGTTAAGACTTTTAAAAAAATTTTCGAAATTTTTTTTGAACATTAACCTATCCGAAACTATTTTCGTGTAATATTAGTCAGTCTTAGTACTTACAGGATCGATTTTTATTTCTAATGCAGCCAAAAAAAAACTGGCTAGCGGTTTTATATTCTACCTATTAGTTTTAAAACCTCAATGCCACTAGTTTTCAATTTTTTTTTAATTTTCGGATATTTTTTTTGGATCCTATTGGATCCTATTTTTGGATCCTAATACTGATAGTTGCTATTGGCTTAGGGAAGAAAATTCAGATAATAGCTAATGATTCCAATGGTAGCAATAGCTGGTGTTTTAACAAATCCTTTCTATTTTTTTAGGTTTTTCTTTATTTCGTTTCTAAGGCTTAAACTACCCAAAGACGAGGCCTTTTGGTTTTTTCGTAACTTTTTAGTAGTATACCATGGATTATTTAGTTAAACGCTAATGATTTTTAAGACTTTTGAAAATTCTTTGTTTAAAAAAAGTTGATTAATTTTTGAATTTCGCCTTATTGATCGTAACATAGTCTCATTAAGAAAACTTTCCGTCCGCTGTATAGTTAGGACAAATTAAATTTGAGTAGTTAAGATTTTATCTGACTGCATTTTGACATTGTTACTATGTGTTTTTAAATTTAGATATTAATTTTTTGCCGTGAAGTTTTTGTTCTTCTATTTTTTTGGTTGTTTTTTTTGTCTCGTAGTCTCTTTAACGTCAGATCCCATTGGCGCTGTAATAAAGCATGGCATTATGTAATTCAATTAGTATATAGGTTGTGTAACGATTGCTTTAAATTCAAACATTTTTCTTATTCCTTCATCTGGTTGACAATTACCTCAAAAATGTAGATGAGCTCGGGTCGGAACATTATGTGCAAACGCACATTAACGAGCCTCCTTGTTTATTAAACTTCGAAGGAAAGTAACTGACGACAGTTTATCACTAAACTATCTCCTTATACTGTTTTCCAGACCTCAAATTTATTAGGAGCCGAGGAACTTTAAACCATATTGGCTTTTGTTGTTGAGTCATTGCTGGTCGAGTTGTATATTTTAAGGAGAGACACAAAAATGGTATCATTGGACAGCTCTTGCAAAATTGAGTTGATCAATGCAAAAATTGTTTTCTCATTTTTTTGTAATTGTGGCTAAGATCTAAATAAGCAGGGATCTCCTGATTGTCTTTATGGAAGTTACCCGATTGTAAAGCCTATTCAGAACAAAAACCTTTCTCCTATTTTGATTAGAAATACTATCATAAACTAAAATGTTATCAGCTTATATAAATCAATGAGGAAATTTTCTCGCTTCCTGATCTGATTGCATTCGAAACTGAGGAAATATCCAATATATCTGAGACAAATTTTGTGATTTTTCTGTCTATTTTTTTCGGGTTGTTGCCATTGCAACTTTTTTAAATTGAAAAATAAAGTTCTTAACGTGTTGCCTGTTTCTGAAAGTGACAAAGTTGATGAGCAATTGTGAAGTTCTTGTGGGAAAATTGAATCAAATTTGTTTTCACATTTTCAGTTTACCCATACTTTATTTAGCCGTGAAAAAATCTAACTCCCTGGTGTAAGAGATAGTTTTTTTTCTTATTCCTTCATATATTAGCAGACCATTGTTCAAGACCTCTACAACTGCGCTCTCATTTGTAGTTTTTAAAATTTATCGGACAAAAAATTCGTTTCGCTTTATTGTCTTTTGCAACTTTTCAAATCTTTGTGTGTAAGCTTTTAGACTTCACTACGCTAATGTTAGGTTTTACTCAATCCATTCGGTATATAAAAATTAGTTACTCAACTCTATGAAATAGGTTATTCAACCCTGAAATGGGTGGAGTCAGTGTCCAACAGCGAAGTCGAAAAAAGACAAGAACAATTTATTTAGATGGGGTTCAATAATAAATGCTGAGATAACCATCGCTTAAATTGAAAAAAAATGTTAATTGCGGCTCTTTGATCTAAAGAAAAGAACCTGAATTTAGTAATTTTCAAAAACTTTAATAATTTATTTTTTATCTTTACGTTCTGAATATTTATAATTTCTAAGGTAGTAGTAGTCCGTGTTGGAGTAAACTGGGGATTGTTATCTTGCAAGATCGTGTAAGATTCTATCAGAATTTTAAAAGAGGATTAATCGTCCTACAAAATGTTCAGACAGAATAATACAAGTTGGTAATTCGTCTTACAAGATTCCTAAAAGATAAGCATTCGTCTTACAAGAGTTTTTCAAGGCAACTGTTCATCTTGTAAAAATGTACATTGCAGGAATAAATTGGCAGATGATCGTCACATGAACAACATTGTAAGTTTTTTTCTTAATAATAAAAAGCCTATTGAGGGTCGAAAAGTCAACGCAATGTGACAGGTAAATTAATATTCAGTAGTAATTGAAAATTAAGAGTATAAGAGTTATACGGTGTTCCTCCGGATTCAATGTAGTAAAAATGCATCCAAATTAAAAATAATTGATTTAGTAACTTGTTGTCCAGAACAGAACATACAAAAAAATTGTAAAATAAAAACAATAATTATTTGATTCCTGTTTTTTGAGTCAGCATTTTTTGGTGTTAAACTAGTTTGAGTATTAAACTAGAGTAAATTTTAACGTCTTTGTCCTTACAGGATACAATTTGTGTTTGTTATCTTTGAAAAAGCAACTTCAAAGATATAAATTGCAAAAAATAAGGACTCAAATGCGCGCAACCATTTCTTAAGATTTTAATGCATTAAATGAAGAATAATGCGAAAAAAAATGATCTCATAACGCAAAGGAATAATAACGCACTTTCCAATGATCTTCATTTTTAGGTAACGTTTCTTGGCCTTAGCCGCACAAGCGATGTCTTGAATGACTGGCAATTTCACGACAGCACAACCTACAACATTTCTCAGAAACTAGACGAGTTTTGGGACATTGGGGAGCCAAACCCTGCCGGCAACTGTGCTGCATTCATAGTCGGTTCCGCCCATCACAACAAAGTGGTCACGCAAGACTGTTCCACTCCTGGCTACTTCATTTGTGGCAAACATCACCAGGCCAATGAAAATAACTAGAAACAAAAACAACAGAATAATTGAAAAAAAAAACTATTAATTTTTGTCAATATTGTCCTGCAAAACATCTACATTTTGTCTAAGATCTTCTCCGTTCACACCCCCCCCCCCCCAACGTCACTACTACTATCACCACCACCACCCGTTTAACATTGTGCGCACGTATTATAGAGAATGCTCAAACCACAGTCGGTAATTTCCGTCAAACAAGCGACCCCTCAGTGACTAATTTTTTTAGAGCGGGTTTTGTATAATTTTGGGGTGCTGTTTGGATTTAACGGAGAAGTGATTGATTTTTCCTGTTTCTTTTCTCTGCGTCAACAATTCATGGCTTCATCTGATTCAAACTCTGTGACATAAAAAATCCACAAAATTGTTAATGGGACAGAAAGACCAAAAAGGGGCCTATGCCTAAGTATAGCTATTGCGCTGAAAAATGCCAGAACAGGTGCTTGTGAAATTTAGTTCAAAATATTTGTAATATGACGCAGATAACAGAAAAGTTCCACCATGTGCTTTAAGAGTTTTGTTTTCCATAAATTAACCTACATATCATTTAAATAAACCCTCGCTTACTAATTTAAATGTAGCCATTTTTAATTAGAATTTACGAGAGTGAGAAAGGAATTTAAAAGAGGCAATAGGCATTTTAAAAGGATTTATAAGTAGCGAAACGATTATTCGCCACTAATGTGTCTTAAATTATTTCTTGTGGACTATGCTAGATCTTATCTGAAGATGAAAAATTAGCTTCATTAGGATTAAGTATACGATGAAATTCTCACGCAACAATTCTAAAGGGCGCGAAATTAAGCGAAGCAAAGCTCGTAATGGCGAAGTGATTGCGTTCGTTTTTTCCTATGCAAAATTCTTATCGTTTTGTTGCTTTCATAGAAAAGGCAGACAACTTCCTGTTTCCGAAAGAAGTATGCAGGGCCAAAGATTAGAAGGAAAACAACAGTTGTGGATGTCCCCCAAGGTTTTCCGCATTTGAGCAATTTCCCGCAAAATCGCTTTCAAGCCTGTCTTACAAATAACTCAAAACCAATAGCTGGGGACCGACTTTTGTTTTCTCAACGAGATGTTCTGAAAAACTTGGGAAAACTTAAGCCCTTTATTAGTTATGTTCAGTAGTTTTGGTTTTCAAAATAAGATCGAACCGATTTGAAGAAGATTGCTGAAGTTATACTTTGTAATCAGCATGAACTAAATTTCTGCCAGTTGTTTAAAAAAGCTTCAAATTTTAATTATTTGCATAACTGCAGCCAGAATGACAAAACTGTTTTTGGTCAAACCATAGAATACGGGAATAGAAGATAACTTTTCTCAAAATAGCCATCTATTTTTTTATATTTGCTTCGAAATCTTCCTCCAAGAAAGTTGTTGACTTGATGACAAATTTTTGGCCAATTTCAAAGGTGTTTCTGAAGTCAGGGCACGGCACTATCATCGGTGATATTGGATACAATGATGCAAAAAGATAACAACCCTGATTTTTGCGAAAATCACTGCTCATGGCTGTCAAGAATTTGTCCAAGCAAATTATTACTAATGATGATTCTACTTTGAACGTTTGGTGAACCGTTTTTGAACAGTTGATGAAGAGCGGATGATGAAAAGCGGTTTGGTGAACCGTTTTTGAACAGTTAATGAAGAGCAGTTGATTTCACAGCTAGTGATAAAAAATGAACAAATGTTAGTTTGTGGCCTTAAAATTGTGGTATTGAATTGCCATTTTCCTCTTTTCTAATCCCCATAGTCCTCTATCAGTTCTCTACTTCGAGGGCAAGATGAAACAAGGACGAAAATCTGATAAATATCTATATCGTTTTTTAAACCCAATTGTGCGCTATTTTCATCCTGACTACGTAACGATCAGAATTGCTACGCTCAGATTTCAAAAACACTGTTTGTGACCACTTCTTGCGATAACCAGAAGCCGTGCATCGTTTATTTTTTTGCACAAAATTTTTACATTTCTGTGAGTATAACATATTTTCAATTCACAATAAAATAATATATTTTGCAAATTTTTGCGACTGAAGCCAAAAGACTATAGAACATCTGACTTGTACTAAGTCTGCATAATTACGAGACGAGACATGGTCTCGGATCAAATTTGAATTTCTACGTTTATAAAGTAAAAAAGTAGATGGTGTTTCTTTTTGCAGAAAAAGTTCGATTTTGCAAAAAATAGACAATTTTTTTAAACTTTGAAGATTGTCTTAGAAAATTGTCTTTTGTTTT